>NC_133534.1:86232136-86534236 GCF_048544455.1 Silene latifolia
TGAAGGAGTCCTAGCAACATCAAAGGACTCACACCTCGGTACCATTGAGGTGTTCCTTATTGTTCCCATTTTTGAAAATCCAAAATGACAATCTAATTTCATGCATAGCATAGTGTGTGCATGAACTATACCCATGCTTTGACATTAGCAATAGTGTCTTATTTGGTTTGGGGAAGTTAATGCATACACAACGGGAGGTAATCTAAATTATCCTCTCCGTCATAACAAAAAAAAACCATGCATCATGTAGTGTAGCTTAGTGTAGAATTGCATTTAGTATAGAAATCATGCATCATTTTGCATAATTTCCATCATTTTGGCCATTGAGGACAATGCCCATATTAGTGTGGGGATGGGAATTCTAACACTTAACTTTTATTCAAAAACCATAAAAATTGAAAAATTTCAAAAAATCGAAAAATTTGAAAAACCAAAAACAAGTTCATTTCCTTTGTATATATTGTCTTGTATATATTGTGTTTGTTTATCCTTGTTCACTTTGATCGACTACGCCACATCCGAGACATGAGGATATTGAAGACCGCATGGTATGATATTTCCAATCTCCTTTTTCCTCTCTATGTTAATGACTATGTGGCTTTATTTTGATTGATGCGGTAAAAACAATGTGAACTTAGGACTTGCATTTAGTTTATATGGCATGTTAGTTGGTAGAATCATTTGCATTAGGATGTATAAATGTTAGTTGCATCATGGCATGTAGTTTGCATGTTAGAAAAATTTTGCGAAACCGTCTATTTGGGAAGCTTGACAAGTGTATATAGGCCCTAGTAGATGCTTTTTATTCTTAAGACTTTGCTTGTTAGAATGCTTGTAAAACACCCTAGGATGTGTCATGCTAATATCCTTTGACCCATGGTTTAAGGCCTAGTCAAGAGTACCTTGTGGTGTGATAACTCCTTGGCTACCGTTTATTCCAAGGTGACCCTTGAAACCATGCATACTTCTATCATTCATCCATGTTCTACCACATTTTTGTCATCAAAGGGAATGGGCACAAAAAGAAATCAATTTGAGTTCAATGAAATGAAAAGTGAAAGAAAGTTTGCAAAATGCATCAAAAGAAAAGAGGAGCAAAAATAGACTCCTAAGCTTCAAATACAAGGCACCCTCGTTACTAATTGGGGTGACTTTGAAAATGTTCAAAAAGAAATGCAAAAAAAGTTGTCAAGTATTGAAATGCCAAAAATCAAAAAGAAATGGCAAAGAAAGTGTTCTCAAATGTTATATGCCACAAGAAATTGGGGGGAAAAACAAAAACAAAAGCAAACTCCCAAAATGAAACTCAATTACTATCGATCCCTTTATCCATTGTATCCATTTTTGTGCATGGTAGAGAGGGGACGACCCTTCTTCTTGTCTAGGCAAGAGGGGGAATTCCGCGATCCTCCAGTGTTTCTAACACCATAGGGAGTCTACTCTTGACAAAAGCATTTAACGATTGAGGACAAAGGTACCCTAGCTTGACACCTTTTGGAGGTGATTTATTGGTATCCTTCTAGGCTTAATAGTTTGAACAAATTGCATCTATGAAGGATTGTGTACCCTTGAATTGCTTCCCTTGTAGATAATTTCCGCCACTTAGATGAGGAAAGTGGCTATTCTTTTGTAGATGCATCCATTATGTGTTTTTATGTGCTTAATGTTTGGATGTGTCGCCATTTTGGCAAGACCCACCTTGCCTTGCAAGAAGGCATCCTACCTCATGGTTGTCTTGTTGTGAGTTGAAGGGGCGGAGTGAGACCCGCTAATTGTCTCATATCGGCTATTATTATTAGGTTAGGTTAGTATTGGTCCTAGTCTTTGTCACCTCTTTACTCGGGACGAGCAAAGGTTCGGTTTGGGGATATTTGATGCGACCATAATTGGCGCATATTTAGCCCCCGAATTACCATTGTTTCCAGATTTTTAGTGCCTATTTGGGTCATTTCTTATCTTTAGTTCTTTGTTTTGCATATTCTTTGAGATTTTGATCCCTTGGTAGGAAAGGAGTAAGAATCTTGCATTTTCATGGCAAAACGAGGCTAAATTGATTGTATTCAATGACCAAGCATCAAGGAGAGACAAGACTAGAAGGCCTTTGTACATATTATAGTAGAAGGACATTGTTGAGAAAAGGATCCTTGAGTCCCCAAGGAAATCCCCAAGGAATTCATGAAGAAAAGAAGAAGAAAAGTTGCTGCCAGACAATCCGAACGGATTGTACACAATCCGTCCGTCCGCCCTCGCCAGTCCGAGCGTCCTTCAAAGGAATCCGCTCGGATTCCACCTCGCCAATCCGAGCGTCTTGACCAAGAATCCGCTCGGATTCTCCAGCCCAAATCCGGCCGTCCCGACTCCCATCCGTACGGATTGCAGTACAGCACGTTTTTGTTCTTCAAGCCACGATAAGAGAAGCCCTTCTCTCGGACAATACCGGAGTCTCCTTGCTCAACTTAAAAAGTGTAATTACTAGTTTAGCCCTTAGTTAACCCTAATGCATCCTCCCTAATTTTCACTATAAATACCCCATTAGTCTAATTAGAGGAGGATGTTCTTCTTATCAATAATTAGTGTAGTTAATATCAATCAAATCTCTCTTCAATATTGTAATCAAATATTAATCAAGTTTTAATTCAAGTTTTAGTTCTTCAATCTCTCTCTTGTTCTTCCTTTATTTTGGGTAATTAGAAGATTATTGGGTTTATTGGGAGATTGACAACCTTCCATCAATCATCAAGTTCTTCTATTATTCTTTGCATCTTTATTATTGGAATCATTAGTAGGTATAATCTCTTAATCCCTTTTTAATTATTGCTAATTACTTTCATTTATTCATCATGTTTCATTATGTTAGTATGATTGACAACCTTTCTAGCATGATCAATATGATAATGAGTGAGTAGTCTCTTAGCTAGGGTTTAATGGGTGATTAGGGGAAACCAACATGGGGAATGATTCATGCTTAAATTAATATGCTTTCATATCTTATTTGCTTGCTTGTTTTGATCTTAATACATGCACATGTTATATTTGATGAAATGCTAAGCCTATGAATCCTTGCATTTACTATCATCTTCTATCCTTTCAACTTGACTTGTAAGACATAAACCAACTCGAGTCTTGTTAGACCATGCATGTGTTGAGTAGGAAAGATTAAGTCGACTTGTAGGTGTTGTACAATCTAATCGATTCGGCTCCGGGACCCAAACTTTCCTAGGATTGTAAGATATAAACCAACTCAATCCATCACAACAATAATTGCTTGCTTATATTTTGAGAACATGTTTGTATGATCATATCCCATGAATCCCCTATGAACCCATGACACCCTAGTGCTTTTAATCAATTGTTTACACCCCTTATTTTATTCATCTTGCTAGTTTACTTTCATTGTTATTTTAGTTTAGTAACCTTCTACATCAATCAAATTTGTGACACCCCTAGACACCACTAGTTACAATAGAATTCTCATTTCAATACCCGTCCCTTGGGATCCGACCTTTACTTGCCTCTTTGCTAATTGTAGAGTTGCTCGTGGAGTATAAATTGTGTTTTGTATCGACCATTGACCAACGACCACATATGCTTAATTGTGAACACCAAATGGCTCCGATCATAATTACTTTATTATCTAACTAGAAATAATCTCTAAATATCATGTGTTACAAGCTTAATATATACCAACAAAATAAAAAAATATTACTTGCAAACACAAAAAGACAAATTAATATAAACCTTTTATTTTCCTCTTTTAAATTTGGTATCAATCTACCTATTCATTTAACTTTTATTTCTTTTATTTAATAGAAGGTCTTTTTGTTTTTCCTCACAATTAATATACTTTGCATTTATTTTACTGTAATATATTTTTAACCCCCCCTTAGTTCACAAAATCTTCTTCTTCTCTCAAATAAATTCTAGAAATTAATTAGATAATTAATTATAAAAAATTTCTTATATAAATATTACAACATTTCTATTTTTCATTTTTATCCAAAAAGTTGGTAGGTAAAGTATGCATATTTAACCAAATGAATTATTTAACTTCTTTATTCTTAATATATTTTGAATTAATTAATAGTTATAATATTATTTAGTTATTATTTTTGTGTTTGTATTGAAATTGCAGGAGGATAACATTGCATGAAATCTGAAAATAGTGGTTATGGAACTTCTTTGGAATTTTCTTTTCACTTGAATATTTTTTCTATTTTTGTTGGGTTTTCCATTTTTTTTATTATTATTATGGTTTATGCGCAATATAAAACTGTAGTATGGATCTCTAATTATTGGTAATATGTTACATTATATATTCTAATCATTGGAATATTAATTGACAAATTTTGTAAATTGTATTAAATTGTCTTACACCCTTTCGTGCACTTTATTAGTTTTCCGTGTACTCTTCAACTTTTATTTTGTCAAACAGGTTATAAATCAAATATCTTAGTTGACAAACAAATTATAAATCAAATGTCTTAATGGAAGTGTTGAAGTATATATGCTCCAAGGATATAAATTGGATCTTTTAATGCGGATCAAGGTAAATATTTTGCATGGTTTTTGGTTGGAATCCGATGATCATTCTCCAATCCATTGTTCCAACATTGAATGTTTTTAATCTTTTAAATCATTTTTTTCCATCAAATATTTTTTCCTAGCACTCTCAATATTTTTTCGAGAAATGTTTATTTCTTTTGTATATATTTGTATATATTTTTCTTATCTCATAAATCAATTGTTACGAATATTTTTTAATTATCACCCCACTTCTCTTTTTTGTCCATTTTTATATTATCACCCTTTTTCTTTTCTTTTTCTACTTTTGGATGTGCCTTTACCAAATGCTCCTTATAACTTTTTTTTTTAAATTACAAAATAAATGTCATTCTTTAAGGGTAAAATTCTCACATTACTCCACCAATTGCAAATTTTTTCCTTTTATTTTCAATTGGTTTTTGTCTTTTCTTAATCTGAATTATTGCGCACAAGCAAATGAGGTGATAATTAAAAAATGCAAGAAGTCTAATAATACAAATTGTGTATCCTTATTTCTTTGGAATTCATTGGGATAGACGTTAAAGCTCCCCGCATAAAAGTTCAACAACAACCAGAGATATAGAGATGCCTCTAATTGACAAGAGATATAGAAATGAAACTAGAATGATGTCAATGTTGAACAAATACATTTTCTCATGTATCCTCTAAAAAATTGCTCACATAAAATTTATTTTAAAAATTATTGAATGCATTTTTATT
The DNA here is from genome assembly GCF_048544455.1 of Silene latifolia. NCBI lineage: Eukaryota > Viridiplantae > Streptophyta > Magnoliopsida > Caryophyllales > Caryophyllaceae > Silene > Silene latifolia. The sequence continues at coordinate 86,237,399 of NC_133534.1, forward strand.
CAAAATTTTATTTGTATAAGTCACATGTTTTTAACTCCTTGCTAATGGTTTAAGTATATCACTTAACTCTTTCGTTATACAAAAATCATTTCAATAATATTTTTGCTAATACGTTTGAAATTAATTGAATTTACAAGAAAGATGTTGCAAGACTGACGAATCGACAAGAATTGTAAATGTATTTGCTGAAAAAGTTTAACAAACTCCATTGCATTTAAGAAAATAAACGTGTAATTTTAGCCTAATTAGTAAGACAAACATAAGTTGTATTTTAACAGAGCGCTTTCTACGCATCATTCATATCGTCTCTAATTGACTAAAGATAATATGCAAAATTTAGTTATAAAATATTATTACTATCCATTCATTTTGATATTTTACATGTTTACTTTGTTTTACATTTCTTTTTTCATTAGAATACGTTATGTAATAAGGAATAAAATTAGATGTCCAAGTGTCCAAGCTTTTGTTTCTTTGCTGGATAAAAATAGGACCAAGGTTCTTAGAACGCACCAAAACAACATTAAAAACAATATATCAAGTACTAGAATACCAAAAGTCTTCAATGTTGAGTGAATTGAATAACCACCGTGACAAAGCCAAGCGCGCTTGAAATCCAGAGACAATCCAAACACCGTGAAAAAAAAAACAGAGAACAGAAACAGAAAAGGGACCAGCGCTGATTAACACAACAACACTGTAATACTACGGTTTTCTATGTCTATGGGTACTCTATCGAGTGGAGCTTACTCTGTCGAGTAAGTAGGTTTTTATATGAAACAGTAGTCTGTCTGATGGGTACTCGATCGAGTATGTGTGGCACTCGATCAAGTAAGGGGCACTCGATCGAGTAAGTTGCTTACTCGATCGAGTAAGTTACTTTTACGGGTTATTTTGACGGGTTTTGATAGCAACGTGAGAAAGATATATAAACTTAATCCGTCAATTTCTTTTCACTTTTACACTTTTTCTAAACTTCACAAAAGAGAAAACAAGGTTACGTAGTTCTCCTGTCTCATATTGCTATCAAATCTCAAGGCTTGTGTCGCCATAATCCTGAGTTCTTTATACTGTTGAGACCGTCATATTATGGGTAAGATCCTTGTACCGTTTTTATGTTCATCCGTTGATTTTAGGTTAAACCCTAATTGGATAATTTGGGGGTTTTGGGAGTATTGTGTTTATTAGATGGTGATTGTATGATTGTATGTTTGATAGGAGGTGATTTCATTGAAGAACGATTTTGATTAGCTGCTAGACCGTCTGTGGTGATTGCTTTTCCAAGTAGGGTTTCCCTACTCAGTATTAGTTACATAATGTGTGGTGATTGTGTTGTAGTTAGTGATTGTTGGTTGATTCAGACGGTTGTGATTTCATATTGTTGATTGATTCAGACGGTTGTTGATTTTGTATTGTGATTACTGTTTAATTGTCTGTGATCTTCGGGGTGCGTCTCTGGCTGAGTGGAGTCACTTGCGGGAGTGGCTTCACGCCCTTGATTTGCCTTCTGTGGAACCCGCCACGGAAGGGATGTGCACATTAATGAACATGGGTTTATCGCTCGATGGAGATGAGCGGGGCTTAGGTGGGAACGGCTACGGTCCCCCACTGGCGGCGAGGAGTAACCTGTTGTGATGGGTACTCTGGCAGGGCTACACACTTTAGTGTGTAGTCAGTTGTGTGGAGATTGGAGATGGAGACTGGAGTTGTGTTGAGCTGTTTGAACTGTTTGTGTACTTGTTTCATTGTGGCATTGTTTTTGTGTAATTAGTACTGACCCCGTTTAAATGTTTTAAAAACTATGGTGATCCATTCGGGGGTGGTGAGCAATTATTGAACATGTATGATTAATGTGCACAGGATAGCTGGGATGAGTCATCACGTTGCAGTTAGAAGTCTTCTGATGTGTCAGACGATGTGTAGTAGCTTTGATAGTTTTATTAGTAGACCGTTTGAGTACTTTGTTTTTCCTTTAACAGTTTTGTTTGAGACATGTAATCACTTAAATTATAGTTACTATTTAAATTGTGTTTCGTTATTGTCATTTGATTATCATTGCCTCGGAAAACTGAGATGGTGACATTTCTATACCTGAGTGGTCCTGGTAAGGCACTTGGAGTATGGGGGTGTCACAAAGTGGTATCAGAGCGACGATCCTGAAACCTGTAACCAATGAACCTAATGAATATAGGGAGTCAATTAAAAAGAACCCGGGGTAGAAGTTGTAGGAGCTAATGCAAAGACTTGGGAGACGTCCTAAAGTCGCGAACTCGCCCTACAATTTTGAACCGGTCACCATGGGATATGAGTCGGGATCGCTATGTGTTTGTTTTGTGAATCGTGTACCTATATAGTGATATGTGGCATTAATTGGTGTGATTTTGTATGTCGTTGGTTGAAAGCATGTTGAATGATAGTTGGTTTACAATGTTGATTGGAGTCATTGGAAAAGTATGTGAGAATGACGAATGATGTGGTGGAAAAAGGAAATAGTTCATATGTGATAATATGTGATGAATAATGATGTTGCAGGATGGATGATTTATAATGTGTCTATACTAGTACCATGTGACATGATTTTACATAATTTTGTTTGCGTAAACTTAAATAATAAGTTTATATACTTGTCTACTGTTGTATCAGATGCACTTGTTAGATGAAGAATGTGGGTGGAATGGGAAGAATCAATTGGAAAAGATGAAGTGTCAATCGCACGAGAATATGAATTTTGTGATTATGAATATGTTTAGGTGACGAAGTGGGTTTGTAATATTGTTGCATTAGTAATATGGAAATAGGATTTGTAATGTATGAGTATGTTTTGTGTTACGAAAAGTTAAAAAAATTAAAACATGCGGGTAGTACATGATTGATAAGTTGAATGTTATATGAGCATGATAGATGTTAATGTTTGGCTTTTGGTAAGTAGTAACATGTAGAATAGGGATTGAAAGATATGTGTTTTGTATATCGAATTGGATGAAAAGCATGTTGGTTGTTTATAATGTGGCACAATAGTGGTACGAATAAATTGTTTTGTTGATTTTATAACGAGCTACGTATATATGTATGCGTAGTTGTTGTCATTTTATTGAAAGTATAGTAATGTATATCATGTTGGGGGAGAGTAAGATGAACATGCGGGTAGTGTATACGAGTCTGCATGACTCGATCGAGTGGGGGGCACTCGATCGAGTAGGTGAGGTGCTCGATCGAGTGGGTGTGACTCGATCGAGTAAGTAGTTTAGTGTTTTCTGGGCAGAATCCTGTTTTGGGTACTCGATCGAGTACATAGGGGCACTCGATCGAGTAATGACCGCTCGATCGAGTGGCGTGTCAGCTCGGTCGAGTATGTGTATGAGTAGAGGTCTGATTAGGTTCTGGAGGCACTCGATCGAATAGGTTGGGTACTCGATTGAGTAGCCTCAACTCGATCGAGTAGGTTATGGTACTTGATCGAGTGGGGTCTGTGCATGTCATATGCGTGTTTTGGGTCATATGCTTATCTTTTGACATTCGTTGCATATTATGTTTAATTCAAAGGTCTTATTTACTTCTTTATGCATTGTTTTACGTATGTGTTGGTCCTGATGCGTAAGTTACCTAATCTTATGATTTAAAGAGTGGCACCTATGATGAGTATGAGTTCGGTGGGGAGGACATGAGTTCTATGTGATTGTGATAGATGGTGGAAAAAGAAAAGGAAGATTGGTATAGTTTATTGAGGCATGGCACACGTTTTGTGAGACGGGATGAGTGATATGATTGTGTGTTGAGTAATGTAAAAGTAACGGAATATGGGCAAGGAATAGTATGAGTCTAAGGAACGTGAGAATGAAAAGATTGGATGGAAGTATGTGCATAGTAGCGACTTGAGATGTGTAAGGAATTAAGGAGAGAGATGGTTAGATTGTGTTGGTTAAGAATGTATGTAATGAAAGATCGTTGTGGAGGGATGGAGAAGAGTGGTATATAGTGAAGTTAATGGAGACATGTCGCGACGTGGATTTGCTGATAGTGAGTTTGGGAATTTGTAGCAGCAAGAGGTGAAACTAAGGTGTGATTTTATTGGGCAGTTAACGGTAGGAAATGAGTTTTGGGTTTCATAATTAGTGGTAAGTGTGAGTGAGTGGAATGATGAGAAGGGACCCATGGTAAAGAAGAGTGAGAGAGTACCGATATAAAGTAATGGAACTTGATTTTTGGAGCAATAAAAAGGTAACCGTATGACCAGAGAGTTAGGTATAAGGGGTAAGGAGATGGAATGATAATTGGTATTGTTGAGTGTATAGAGAAAAGAAGGATAAAAGTAAGCTGAGAAAAATGTTGGTCGGAGTTATATAATATAGAAGTAAGGAATCATCGAGATTTATGATACTATCATGAGGATGTTAGTTAATGGTTATATAGGAGTTTCAGAACAGTATGATTAGTCATGAGTTTCGAGAAATTAAGGGAGTAAGAAGTTGGTAGAGTATCTACATGATATGAGATTTTGGTGGAGAATTAGATGACGATACAGTTAAGGATGAAATTGTAAATAGTGTTGGGGTAAATTGGTTGATGGGTTTGATGTTCGTTACTTGGGGATGTTAACCAAATATAGGAAAGAAACCGTGATGTTTAGAGATGAGTGTAAGAGGTTTGTTGTGGTACGGTCAATAATGGTTAAAGGTGATGATAGATAAGAAGGGTAGCAACTCTAAAGATGTTGATTTTGTAGAGACCAGATTGATATGCATGGTTGTGAGAGAGTATAAGACGTGATTATATGAGGCGGTTGTTAGTAGTTGAGTATTATGATATGGTTACATTTTGGGGGGGGGTGATGGATATGCGAATGGGAGAATATGAGGGGCATACGAGTTAAGCTCGGGTGAGAGGTAACTTTTATCAGGAGGTAGCTTACGTGATCAGGATTGACTGGTGGGATGTGATTACGGGTCTATGATGTATATAGACGTTTGTGTGAGGTTCTGACCTCACGATAAGTGGTATGGTGTGATAGACATAAAGTTGTTATCTGAATGTTCTGTAATATATGTTGGATACGATAACCTAATGGAATGGTGTTTAAAAAGGTAATAATTTGACTGATTTGGCATGACTAGTTATGCTTGTATGTATTCATGATATATTTTATTCTGCGATATGGTATGGGGGATAATATTCATGCGGTTCTTACCTGTTTAATTCATATAATTTGTTGCGTTGTGATTAGTAAAGTGGATTTGTGTAATTTTTCTTGTCCGAAAAGTTATGCTAAGTCAGTGTTCATGGGAATTGTATGTGGTTGTGATGTCTATCGATGTGGTTGTTGTGCCTCGGGTGGTGATCCGGGCACGGTACTTCGTGTTGTGATGTTGATTGTGATGTTGATATTTTCGCGCTGCGGTGCGGCTGTTGGTGGCGGTGTTGCGATACCATCACCGGTTGTGGTGGAGTAGGCGGGATGATTACGATACGAGTTTTCGAAACTACGTACCAGCTATATATAGATTGTTGTTTTGTTTGCCGCTGCTTCCTGTGAGTTTTAGTTCGTTTAGATAGACAGTTGTTTTGTTTACTGATGTTTCTTACCAGTTTCGGGTTGGGAATGAGGGTAGAGTATGATATGAAAGATAGTTGTGCATGTTTTCGTTGTTGTCATGGTATAGTGATATTCTGTTGATGGACACAGTTGTGAGAAGTTGTTAGAGTAATTTTGATCTTATTTTAGGATGAGGTATCGGTAGACATAGTCATGACAAGCGATTTGTGGAACAGGTGTTGTACTGATATGGAAGCTGTAAGTGGTTCATAATCTCTTATTGGGACAGTGAGTATAGGGTGTTAGAAATTAGTATCATGTTAAGTGATGAATGAGTTTTGTGGTAATAAAAGAAAAGAAATTGAAGATCTAGTGTGAGTGTGCGTGTGCGTAGCAAGTGTGGACCGTGAGTTATGTTTTTGGCGATAGGTGTTTTATCTAGATAGGTATATCGTGTTGTGGTAATGTGGAAGAGTTGGAGTATTGGTTATGTTAAAGATTTTGTGGTATAGGTTAGGTGGTGTGCCGAGTGAATTGAGGTGGGAGAACTGTTTAAGTAAGAGAGCCGTGGATATAGGAATGGTGAGTGTCTAGATTATAGGCGGTTATCTTTGACATGTCGTGGTGATGACGACAAGGAGAAGATATAGCTAAGGATTTAGTAGTAGTGAGTTACGAGGACGTAACATTTGTTTTAAGAGGAGTAGGATGTGATAAAAGAGAGTTTCATGGTTGTTATTGTAGTAGTTTGGTGTTTAGGAATGGAAGAATACTTCGATAGTTTTAACAGTTGGATGATGATGTTTAGGAGTTCGAGAGTGTTGACAGTGGCATGATGATGTTTATTAGTGTGAGTAAACTTCGAGGACGAAGTTCCTTTTAAGGGTGGTAGAATGTAACATTCCGTTTGATGTCTATGAGTGTCTTGATATTGAATTTGCTAGTGGATGATATAGTACGGAGCTAGCAGCGTTTGTGGACGGTAGTTGGTAGTGTATGAAGTTAGTGTCGAGAGAGATATAATGGAGTTGATACGATATCGTGAGCCATGTTGTGGAGGTAGGAATAGTTGGTGGGGTTGGTGTTACGAGTTCATGTTTGGTAGGTTGGAGTTTTGTTTTGAGTTCTTAGTTGCTTTGTTGTGTCTTGATCGAGTTAGTATGTTTGTTTGTTTTTGAGTATGGGTTGAACTTCGGGGACGAAGTTCCTTTTAAGGAGGGAAGACTGTAATACTATGGTTTTCTATGTCTATGGGTACTCTATCAAGTGGGGCTTACTCTGTCGAGTAAGTATGTTTTTATATGAAATAGTAGTCTGTCTGATGGGTACTCGATCGAGTATGTGTGGCACTCGATCGAGTAAGGGGCACCCGATCGATTAAGTTACTTTTACGAGTTGTTTTGACGGGTTTTGATAGCAACGTGAGAAAGATATATAAACTTAATCCGTTAGTTTCTTTTCACTTTTACACTTTTTCTAAACTTCACAAAAGAGAAAACAAGGTTACGTAGTTCTCCTCTCTCATATTGTTATCAAATCCCAAGGCTTGTGTCGCCATAATCCTGAGTTCTTTATACCGTTGAGACCGTCATATTATGGGTAAGATCCTTGTACCGTTTTTATGTTGATCCGTTGATTTTAGTTGAAACCCTAATTGGGTAATTTGGGGGTTTTGGGAGTATTGTGTTTATTAGATGGTGATTGTATGATTGTATGTTTTATAGGAGGTGATTTCATTGAAGAACGATTTTGATTAGCTGCTAGACCGTATGTGGTGATTGCTTTTCCAGGTAGGGTTTCCCTACTCAGTATTAGTTACAATAATGTGTTGTGATTGTGCTGTAGTTAGTGATTGTTGGTTGATTCAGACGGTTGTGATTTCATATTGTTGATTGATTTAGACGGTTGTTGATTTTGTATTGTGATTACTGTTTAATTGTCTGTGATCTTCGGGGTGCGTCCCTGGCTGAGTGGAGTCACTTGCGGGAGTGGCTTCACGCCCTTGATTCGCCTTCTGTGGAACCCGCCACAGAAGGGATGTGCACATTAATGAACATGGGTTTATCGCTCGATGGAGATGAGCGGGGCTTAGGTGGGAACGGCTGCGGTCCCCCACTGGCGGCGAGGAGTAACCTGTTGCGATGGGTACTTTGGCAGGGCTACACACTTTAGTGCGTAGTCAGTTGTGTGGAGATTGGAGATGGAGACTTGGGTTGTGTTGAGCTGTTTGAACTGTTTGTGTACTTGTTTCATTGTGGCATTGTTTTTGTGTAATTAGTACTGACCCCGTTTAAATGTTTTAAAAACTGTGGTGATCCATTCGGGAGTGGTGAGCAGTTATTGAGCAGGTATGATTGATATGCATGGGATAGCTGGGATGAGTCATCACGTTGCAGTTAGAAGTCTTCCGCTGTGTCAGACGATGTCTAGTTGCTTTGATAGTTTTATCAGTAGACCGTTTGAGTACTTTGTTTTTCCTTTAACAGTTTTGTTTGAGACATGTAATCACTTAAATTATAGTTACTATTTAAATTGTGTTTCGTTATTGTCATTTGATTATCATTGACTCGGGAAACCGAGATGGTGACATTTATATACCTGAGTGGTCCTGGTAAGGCACTTGGAGTATGGGGGTGTCACAAACACAACCACCAGTAAAAGGATAAAGACAATAAGGACCATAGCCAAATAAGAGTAGTTTGTAAACTTAATATTCCAATGTTTGAATTCAATTTTACTTTTTCCCATAATTTGTGTTGACTTTTGCTCATACGCTTTGAGAATAAGTTGTTTAAAGTGCTCTGATGAAACACAAGCAAGACAATACAATTTGCCATTTAATTTATATGCAACACCAGCCTTCGAAATCAGAGAATGGACATTCGTATGTTCTTTTAAATGAAGTATTCATGGGTTTTGGTGTCATTGTTCAATACATAATTTGTGATTTCCAACGAGTTCCAACTACTCTCATATCATAAATTCCCAACCCCGTAGCTATAATATATCTTACCCTCAAGAACTGTGGCAGGGCCCTATTTATTGCCTACTGGCCTTGCTTAGGTATCCTACTGATATATCTCCAAGATATTAAGCAAGAAGACAAACAAGCGGAATAACGCATTCATGAACGATACCGTAAAAACGAAAGAACAAAAACAATCAAACCCGTGATTCTCACGGGTCATAAACTAGTTTGGGTTCATATACTCCCATTTAGGTAAACGGGTTGGTTATTTTTATATGGTATTGGTCTCGCCAGTCGCTTCATACCGGATTATTTTATTTATATTGTGAGACGGCCTTTTATGTAAAAAGATAACTTATTAACTGATAATAAATGAACAATTTTCTTAAATATGTGGACCGTCTCAATGTTTGACACCGGCTTATCATATAATTTTTGTGTATTTATTTACCTTGATTTTTGTCACAAAAATCACAAAATAGGGAGGGAACCAATTATAGGTGACAATTGGAGCAAACTATAGTTGGATAATTAAACAGCCCATCAAAACTATAATGATCTGCACCTTGAACCCGTAGATTTTAGATCAGCATAATTTATTAAACTCAACTCAGTAATCATGTAATACCCCGTATTTTATTACCTTGGTCAAAGGCTAGTCAACGTTAAATGGGTAAATATATTTTATAAAATTATATTATTTTGTATTTATACGAGTTATGAATGAGATGAAATAATAATAATAATAATAATAATAATAATAATAATAATAATAATAATAATAATAATAATATACGATACATGTATATATATATATATATAAGTATACTAACATCCTACCACCCTACCCCTTATCCACTCATAAAAAATCACAACACAATCCTCACCCAACACTGTAGAAGAGAGAAAAAAGAGAGAAATGGAGAAAAAATAAGGGAGATTTTGTCCCTCCGTCTCGAGATCGTAAGGTAAGACCGTCTTACACTAGTTTATATATTATTTAAATTATACCGTTGACCCGCCTTGACCCCGAATCATCTATGACCATCGTTGACCACCCTCGGGACCACCGTTGACCGCCCAAATGGGGGTTTGACCAACCTAGATCTAGGGCTTTATTGTTGTCGTGAAACCGTTTTAAGACAGGTTTTTAACCTCCTTACCGTGACTGACTTGGGTTGGGGTGGTTGTGTCGTGTGTGATGAGGAGAGTTGAGTACTGGTAATGGGTGATGGAATGGGTGGCTGTAGGTGGCGAAAAATGGGTGTTTATGGAGGGTGAACGGGTTAGTTGTGTCGTGCTTAGTTGTTGTGGTTGTATATTGCATATTGTCATTGGTGTTGCTGTTGTTGCTAGTGGCTGCCACTGGGGTGGTGGCTGGCTACTAGGTCCACCGTAGTGGTGGTCGGCGCCGGCGAGGGGTGGCTGTGTTGGTGTAGTTTGGTGATGCTTGGTGTGGGTGTGTGTCGTGTAGGTTGTTGTGTTGTGCCGTGGTGGTTGCGTTTTGTGCGGGCTGCTTGCCGTGGCCCACCATGGCTGGTGGTGGTGGTCCATGATGGCAACAGACGTTGTGGTTATCGTGGTTAAGGAGAGAGTACGGGTGTGAGTGAGTCGAGATTTAATTATTAAATAATGGGTACGAGTCGGGATTTGAATTTAATTATATTAAATTATATTAGTAATTAGATTAGTTAGTAATTAAATGTATTTAACTATTTTATTTAGGTGACGGTTTTGTGGAAGATTATTATGATGTGACTCATATTTGTGCACATTTAGTCCCCGGACTAGCCTCGTTCCTATGCTTTCTAGTGCTTATTAGGGTCGTTTCTTATCTTTAGTTCCCTACTTTGCATATTCTTTGAGGTTTTGTGTCCTTGGTAGGAGAGGATTGCTAGCCTTACATTTATGGAGCAAAATGGAGCTAAATGGAGTGCATCTAATGACCAAGCAACAAAGAGGAGACCAATACTAAAGGCCTAAGCAAATAAATCAAGTAGAATGGGCAATGATGAAGACCCCCACGAACCCTTAATGATCCCCACGGATTCTTAGGCAGTCAAAAGAAGAAGAAGAAAAGCTGACCCAGGATCCGGGCGTCCCGAGCTCAGGACGAGCGTCCCAAGCCACAATCCGGGCATCCCGTGGTCAAGTCGAGCGGATCCCTGGGCAGCTCGAGCATACATCAAGGACAAGTCGGGCGACTCCTTATGGGACTTACTTGCAAGGCACTAATCTCCTTCTTAGGGACTTAATCATCATTTAAGCCCTTAGTTACCCTAATACTTGTACTTAGTATAAATACCCCATTGTGTTAGGGGATTAAGCATCAAGTTTTAATCAAGTTGTAGTTACTCAATTCAATATTAATCAAATCTCAATTTCTCTTTAATCATTCAAGTGTTCTTAGATTTAGTTGGGTAATTTGAAGACTATTTGGGGTTTATTGAAGACTTGACAACTTTTCATCATTCATCAAGTGTTCTTCTATTATTCTTTGCTTATTATTTGGATCATCCTTAAGTTGGTATAATCTCTTTTACCCTTTGCTTAATTAATTAATTATTGCTCATTCACCATGTTTAATCTTGTTAATATGATTGACACCCTTATTAGCATGTTTACCATGACCATCAGTGATTAGTATCCTAGCTAGGGTTAATGGGGGATTAGGAGAATTAAAACATAGGGGTAGATCCATACTTAATCTAATATGCTTTCATAAGATTGATTGCTTGTTGTAGTTTCAACTTATGCACATGCTATGCTTGATAAATTGCTTGATTGACAACCTTGCATGAATCTCTTATCCATTCAACAAGACTTGTAAGATATAAACTAACTCAAAGCTTGTTAGACCATGCATATAGTTGAATAGGAAGAAACTAAGTCAACTTGTAGGTGTTGTACAGTCTTGACCGACTCGGCTCCGGGACCCAAATCTTCCTATGAATTGTAAGACATAAACTAACTCGATTCCACTACAACAATAATTTGCTTGCAACTATGTAAACATGTTTGTATGATCCCCACCATGAATCCCCTATAAACCCATGACACCCTAGTGCCTTAATCAATTATTTACAAACTCTATTTGTTTACTTTGTTTATTTTGCTTTCATTTCTTTACATTTCATTGTTGACTAGTTTAGCTTGCAACCCTCAATCTCAACCCAATTTGTGATACCCTAAGACATAGCTCTCTACAATCGAGAACTTGATTCAATACCCGTCCTTTGGGATTCGACCTTTACTTTTGATTGGTTAGCACAAACGACAAAGTTTTAAACCAAATAAAAAATGGTGCCGTTGTCGGGGACGGTGTTCAATTGAATTGTTATCATTTGTTGTTTTTAGTTGTGTCTTTCTTAACCTTGGGGAAGTCAAACTCCTCAAGGTAGTTTTAATTGTTTTCTAGTTGTTTGCTTTTTGCATGTCTAGGAGATCACAAGGTGGACCTTTGCCTATTGATCCCGAGATTGAAAGAACCTTGACCAACATTAGAAGAACCGTTAGAGGGGCTTCAACAAGTTTGGGTATTGGAGAACTTGTGGACATTGGTGTTGTCCAATCGGATAGTGTTGAGTTTACCAACCCTTTTGCAAGAGAAGGAGAGGAGAACCCAATTCAAAACCAACCATAAAATCAACCCACAATGCCTAAATTTTCATCTCAGTCCGTACCAACCGAGGAGAACCTACCAAATGGTACTCCAACACCACCTCACTTAACGGGTAATTTCATTGCCAAATCCGCATTCATACAATTAGTTGAGAGAAGTCAATTTGGGGGGATGCCTAGTGAAGATCCTCATCTATATATGGAGACTGTTTGTGACTATTGTGATGCAATTTCTCAAACCGGGGTAACTCAAGACCAAATTCGATGGGTTTTGTTTACTTTTTCCTTGATCGGAGCCGCAAAGCAATGGTTAAAGAGCCTAGACAAGGCTACCCTTGGAATTGATTCATGGAAGAAGTTAGCAATTGCCTTCTACAAGAAGTTTTATCCTCCGGAGAAGACTAAAATGTTGAGAGCCCAAATCACCGGGTTCAAGAAAAGAGATGAAGAGTCTCTATATGAGGCTTGGGAGAGATTCAAGGATACATGTCGCTCTTGTCCTCATCATGGACTAAGTGAATAGTTCCTTGTTCAACAATTTTGGAATAGCTTATATGAAGACTCAAAGAATGTGCTCAACATGGGTTCTAATGGAAGATTCATCGAGGTTGATGACAACCAAACATGGGCTAAGATCGAAAAAATGGCGGTTCATAACTCTCAATATAGTAGGCCAAGAAAAGCTACTAGGGGAGGAAGGCATGAAGGTGATTCCGTCACACAATTGAGTGCCCAACTAAGTGCCCATATTGACACCATAAACTCAAAATTTGAGAAAGCCATGGCCAAGCTTGATGAAGGTTCTCAATCACCCATACAATATGTCAATGCTATGGTGGCAACATCTTCAATCCCAAATGGAGTGTGTGAGAATTGTGGAACCTTGGGACATGATCAACACGAATGTAGGGGAACAAATGAGCAAGTGAATGCTTTCCAAGCATACAAGAATGGCATCCCTTATTCCAACTATTGCAATAAAAATACCAAATTCCACCCAAACCTCTCATACAAGAGCCAAAATGTCCAAAACCCTCAACCCACATACACACCACCTCCAATGTGAAATCTTACTCAAAGACCATACTACAATCAATCCAATGACCAAGCTTTTGATGTTGAAAAAGCGGTCCTCCAAATGCAAAAGGGACAACAAAATTTATTTGCTCAAATGCAAAGGGATAGCCAAGCCAAAGACACTACCATCAACAATATCCTTGCTGACACCAAAATGATGGAGACTCAATTGTCTCAATTGGCCTCTTCTAGTTCCCAAAGACAAGAAAAGACAATTACTTCCTCAAGGTAATCCTCCTACAAGACATGATACCATCAATGCCATCCACTTGAGGAGTGGTATAAGGTATGAGGGACCAAATATGCCAATTGAAGAGAATATTGTTGAGGAGAATGTCAAGCAAAGTGATGTGATTGAACCATTGAGGAGAAATCCTAAGGTGGTAGAAACAACTACCAATGACTAATCAAAGAAGAGAAATGAAGAGAAGGCCAAACAAGTTGAGAAAGAGCCTATTGTGGTTAGACTTCCATTCCCAAGTTGCCAAGCCAAAGCTTAATGAGCAACTTATAAAGTTCATGGCAATTGTGAAGAACTTAGAGGTTTCTATATCATTCAAGGAGCTAATCAACCATGTTCTGGCCTATGCAAAATACATGAAAGATATCCTTACCAAGAAGAAATCCATCCGAAAGTTGTAGACTATTGCTTTTACCAGGATTAGTAGTGCTATTGTTCAAGGGAATTCCCCTCCAAAGCTCAAGGATCCGGGAAGTTTCTCTATTCCATGTACCATTGGTGATACCACAATCAACAAGGCACTATGTGATCTAGGTGCAAGTGTGAGTGTCATGCCATATTCGGTATGTGAAAGACTAGGGGTAGGAGAGCTCAAGTGTACCAACATGAGCTTACAAATGGCGGACCGGACAACAAAAAAACCACTAGGAATATGGGAAGATGTGCCCGTAAGAGTTGGAAAGTTTTTCATACTGGTGGACTTTGTCATTGTTGATTTGGAGGAAGATTCCAACATTCCAATCATTCTAGGAATACCATTCCTACACACCGCCGGAGCGATGATTGATGTAAAACACGGGATGCTCACACTTGAAGTAGGTGATGAAACAATCACCTTCAATCTTGATATGACTATGAGAGCTCCCAACTTGTTTTAGCAATGTTTTATGGATCACTATACTCGGGAGGGTGACAAGAAGAAGATGGAATCTCCATTAAAGAATAAGGGAAAGATGGAAATCTCAAAGAGAAGGGCAAAGACACACCGCCCAATTGGAAGAAATATATTGATGATGTTAAAATGGCTCTACTCGGAGAGCATGGAATTTTTCACAACAAGAATGAGAGCTTGCAAAGCTCACCCATGACAAGTATAGATGGAGGCCTCATTGGCCATGATAACAAGGAAGGAGAGTTGCTCTTGTCAACTCATGATCCACCCAACATAGGGAAAGAAGCAAGAGAAGTATGTGGTCTATAGGATGACGAGTTTGAAGGGCTTGTTTGTAACACCCCCATACTCCAAGTGCCTTACCAGGACCACTCAGGTATGAAGACATTACCATCTCGGTTACCCGAGGCAATGATAATCAAACAACAATGAAGAAACAACGTTTATTAAAAATGATTAACGAATAGTTACAATCCTCAAAACCAAACCAAAAGTACGATACATGTTCTCAAACTGACTGTTCTAACTGAAATGTAAATAAACTAAAAGCTACAGCGGAAGACTCCTATCATCATGTCGTGGCATCCCGCCTATCCCAAGACTCATCTCAATACCGCTCAATACCCGCTCACCATCCCCGAATGGACCACCGCAGTTTACAAAACAACACCGGGTCGTGACTAATCACACAATCAATATAAACAACAATGATAAGATAAAAGACAAAGCCTTAATCACACACACACACACACAACCAACCAATTCCCATCATCTCAATACCGACCGTCCACCTTTGGACCGACCCCGCGATGGGGGACCGCACCGTACCCACCAAATCCCCGCTCCACATAGTGAGCGATAAACCCTGTCCATTAATGTGCACATCCCTTCTGTGGCGGGTTCCAAAGAAGGCGAAACTAGGGCGTGAGGTCACTCCCGCAAGTGACCCCACTCAGCCGAAGCCACGCCTCGCGAACCATCAACAACGATCACAACCACAATCACAATACAATTATTATAGCAAACAACCAAATACAATACATCAACCAATATCCCATTATGGGACTAATGCTGAGTAGGAAATCCTACCTGGTATGCACACAATCGACGGTCTCTCTACCGCCGAGTCAAAAAGCCTCTTCTATGAACCCTCCTCCTATCATACAACACATAGAGACTACCACATCACATACTACACATAAAACCCCAAATCTCTAAATTAGGGTTTAACCAAATCAAAGGAAATACAACAAAAAGGGTACATAGATCTTACCCTCGACGCAAGGAACTCAACGGTACGAACAACGACAAGAATCGACCGTCTCGAACTCCGGAATTGCTAAGAATGCGATTAAGAAGATGAACTTGTTTGCTTTCTCTCTTAAACAGAAATTTAGGTTTTGTAAAAGTGATTTAGAATAATGACGATGAAACTTAAATACCTTAATCGCATAATTAACAAAACCCGAGAAAACTCCCGTAAAAAGGACACTCGATCGAGTACCCAAGGTACTCGATCGAGTACCCCTTACTCGATCGAGTGCCCCTGACTACTCGATCGAGTACCCAACAGTCGAAACTATTTTATTTCGCAACTTACCCTTACTCGACGAGTAAGGCCTACTCGATAGAGTACCCCAAGACTTATAAATACGGAGTATTACAGTCTTCCCTCCTTAAAAGGAACTTCGTCCCCGAAGTTCAAACCACTACTAAACAAAGGTACTCCCATAACATTCCCGACTCAACAACCAAAACAAACTTCAACATAAAACATGATACTTACCCAACTCATCTCGACAAACATACCGACACAACATATAAAAGGGGTATAAAACTCTTAAAAACTGCTCGCGATCATCTCCTACCCCCCTAAAAGAAACAAGGTTACGTCCCCGTAACCATACATACCTGATCAAAAAGGAAAGGGTAACGCTCTTTCATAGCTTCCTCTAGCTCCCATGTAGCTTCCTCGGTCTCGTGGTTAGACCACAGGATCTTAAGCAAAACTGTCTCACCACTCCTAGTCTTTCTAACCTTTCGGTCTAGAATCTGCTTAGGCACCTCAAGATATGATATGGACTCATCTAGCTCTAAGCTCTCTGCCTCTAACACATGTGACGGGTCACTCACATAATTCCGCAGCTGCGATACATGAAACACATTATGCACTCTTTCTAACGCAGCTGGTAAAGCCAGACGATAAGCAACTTCCCCAACTCGCTCTAAGATCTCATAAGGCCCTATAAACTTCTGACTTAGCTTGCCTTTCTTCCCAAAACTCATAACCCCACGCATAGGAGACACTTTCAAAAGAACCTTGTCCCCAACTTGAAACTCTATATCCCGGCGATGTAGATCTGCATAACTCTTTTGTCGATCTTGAGCTGCTCTCATCCTTTCCCTGATCATCTTTATCTGTTCCACTATCTCATGCACCATCTCTGGTCCTAAAACCACTGCCTCAGCACTATCGTCCCAACAGATTGGACTCCTACATCTCCTCCCATACAGAGCCTCAAACGGTGCCATACCTATACTGGTGTGATAGCTATTATTGTAAGAAAATTCTATCAAGTCCAACCCTCGCTCCCAGCCTACCACCAAAATCCATCACACAAGCTCGCAACATATCCTCAAGAGTCTTAATTGTTCTCTCGTCGCCCGTCTGTCGCAGGATGAAATGCTGTACTCATCTTCAAAGTTATTCCCAACGATTCCTGCAACTCCTTCCAAAACCTCGATATAAACCCCGCATCTCTGTCAGACACTATGTCCTTAGGGACTCCATGTAACTTAAGCACGTTCTTTCGATAGGCCATAGCCAATTATGCCTTAGTCCATGTATCTTTCATTGGAACAAAGTGAGCTGACTTGGTCAGACGATCCACTATCACCCAAATCATGTTGTTACCTTGTTGACTCTTCGGCAAACCCACAATGAAATCCATGGAAATGGATTCCCACTTCCACTCAGGTACCTCTAAAGACTGAATCTTACCTTGTGGTCGTCGCTGTTCCCCTTTAACTCTCTGGCATGTCAAACAACGGGACACAAACTCAGCTGTCTCTTTCTTCATCCCAGGCCACCAAAACGTTTTCTTCAAATCCTTGTATAGCTTATCTCCACCTGGATGAACTGAATATGGTGTGCAATGTGCCTCTGTCATGATAGTCTATTTCAGCTCCTCATCATTAGGGACACACCACCTACCATCAAACCTCAAACTACCATCTGTATGAATAGAAAAGCGGGACACTGTCCCTTTCTCTACTCCAGCTCTCCACTCAACTAACTTAGGATCCAAAGCCTGCTTACCTCGAATATCATCATAAAACTCAAGATGTCTTGTCATATCACCCATGACATCTCCTTTTCGCATCATATGTATCCCAAAACTCGCTACCTCATCCTCGGCCTCATCAAGGATAGAGCTGTACACAGAGAATGTACACTCTTCCTACTCAAAGCATCAGCAACAACATTGGCCTTCCCTTCATGGTAGATGATCTCCATGTCATAATCGCCAATCAGCTCCATCCACCTCCTTTGTCTCATGTTCAACTCCTTCTGCGTGAAGATGTACTTGAGACTCTTGTGATCAGAAAATACCTTAAAGATTGCTCCATAAAGGTAATGTCTCCAAATCTTGAGAGCAAACACCACTGCACCCAACTCCAGATCATGAGTAGGGTAGTTCTCCTCATAAGGCTTCAATTGCCTAGAATCATAGGCAATCACTTTACCATTCTGCATCAACACACATTCCAGCCCATTCTTCGAGGCATCCGTATAAACCTCAAAGTTCTCGCTCCCTTCAGGCAATGCTAAGACAGGAGCTGTGGTCAAACGCTCCTTTAATGTTTGGAATGCCGTCTCACAACTCTCATCCCAACGAAACCTGTTCTCTTTCCTCATCAACGCTGTCATCGGTCTAGCTATCTTGGAGAAGTCTTTCACGAACCGTCTGTAGTATCCAGCTAACCCCAAGAAACTCCTAACCTCGGCAACATTCTTTGGTGCTTCCCACTTTGTCACTGCCTCAATCTTCGCCGGATCCACAGCTACCCCATCTTTAGAGATCACATGCCCCAGAAAAGCAACTTTCTCTAACCAGAACTCACACTTGGACAGCTTAGCATACAACTCATGATCCCTCAATGTCTGCAACACGATCCTCAGATGCTCCTCATGCTCCTCCTTAGTCTTAGAGTAGACTAAGATATCATCGATAAACACCATTACAAACTGGTCCAAGAACTGTCTGAAGATTTTGTTCATCAAATCCATAAACACTGCCGGCGCATTAGACAACCCAAACGGCATCACCACGTACTCATAATGGCCATACCTCGACGTGAAAGCTGTCTTTGGTATGTCCGCCTCTCTAATCTTCACCTGATGGTACCCCGACCTCAAATCAATCTTAGAAAAGACTGTTGCACCACTCAACTGATCAAACAGGTCACCTATCCTTGGCAAAGGATACTTGTTCTTTATCGTCACTCGGTTCAGCTCCCTGTAATCTATGCATAACCTCAAACTCCCATCTTTCTTCTTCACAAAAAGAACTGGTGCTCCCCACGGCGATACACTTGGTCTAATGTATCCCTTCTCTATCAGATCATCCAACTGCTTCCTAAGCTCCTCTACCTCCTTAGGACCCATACGGTACGGTGCCTTAGAGATTGGCCCCGTCCCTGGCTTCAACTCAACGGTGAAATCTATCTCCCTCTTCGGTGGCAACCCCGGAATCTCCTCTGGAAAAACATCTGCAAACTCTCCCACCACTGGTATCTCATCAACTGTTAGACTCTCTATCCGGTCATCTCTCACATGGCACAAGATCAGAGGACATCCCTGTGGGTTAATATCCGTATACTACCCTTTAATTGTAGGATTATAACGCAAGATTTACATGTGATTATAGTCATAAAACGAAAAACATGATGAAACGATAAAGATTAGAAATAACCTTCGGTCCTAGTGCAATAAGGCAATGAGAGATCAAATTAGACCTCCTCCTAAACGATGCACCCAAGATAGTCCGAGAAATGCCCTTGTGCTAGATCAAATCCTCTAATTGCCTTTGCAATATTGAGAGGATAGTTTTTGTGAGTTGTGTTGGATGTGAGATCCGAATTCTGAGAGGCACAATTCCCAAAACCCTAATTTTGATTAGCAAAATGATAATTAGGTTAGACAAGAGGAGAAACTCCCCTTTTGTCTATGAAAGGCTCGGCCAAACCGAGTATGTGGAGAGCCCGTGGGCTTTTTAATTTCCTCTTCACTTGAACTCGTGGTCCGAATCCCAATGGCTAAATGCATATGACACGGTCTGATTATAAACTGTCATCGGTTATCGGAAATTAAGGCATCAACTAATAATACGGGTTAGTTGAATTATTAATACGTGTCCGACATAGACAATATTGTATAATTATATTCAATATACATTTAATTAAATATAAAACGCTTATATTCAATTTTACGAATTAACCGCTTAATTCGCCTTAGCCATTTTATTTAATCCGTATTAAATAAATATCTCAATATCACATTTTGACTAATTACTAGTCAAATCACTTAGACTAACTGGTTAGTCAAAATTGGCATCTACATGACTGTATTTTCATACCGTCACATCTCTCAAACGTATCCTATAGGTGTGACTTTTAGGGACCAGTTGATCACCGCCATCTGTATGACAATAACGTCAAACTTATCTAGCAAGCCAACCGATTGATAAACGTGGACCAACTGATTAAGATACAAAAGTATACCCTTTGATCCTTTTAGATATTTATAAGTCCTTGCACTAACTGTTAAGGACACCAGCCCCAACAAGCTCCCACTTGTCCGTACAAGTGTATGTGCAATGACGTTATCCGCACTAACTGGAGGACACAAGCTCCAACAAACTCCCACTTGTCCGTACAAGTGTATGTGCGATAACCGATTCTCATATTCATTTAAAATTTCTCCCACTCAATGTAAAACAATTTGCAGATCTGGATCCGCAAAGGTCGTATTTTACAATCGATCTGTATCTAGAGTGGTTTCCCGACTAGAGAGTAACTTAACCGATAAAACGAATCCGTATCCGAGCATGGCCATGCATTTCGATTCTGACTCCTCGAGTGGCCCCGAGAAATATCGAGTACTGATAAAGGCTGAATATTTCCTTCAACTCGAACTCCTTCCGATCTAAGCACGGTATGAAATGACCGAGAAAAAATCTACTTGGCCCCTCGTTACGGATGACCGTGAGAAAGAAACCAAAGTCACCCAAAATCGGCCTTAGTCTCAAGAGACGGTCGATAGTCAAAAGAATCGACTCTTAGGATCACCATGGAAGTCCTATCCACGACCAGGCACCGAATGTTATAAAACATTTAGGACTCCACGTCGATGTCACAATTGTGTCCTACGAAATATCCGTATAAATCGCCTCTCGTGATTGGTGGTCAACCGGTTGACTTATGGCTCGTTGAACCCACCATCAACCAACGTCACAAAATAATTGCCGAGTTATCAGCTCATGTGGGCAATTAAGGACTGAAAAATATAATGTTCGTTCAGTTCACTTTGTGGTGTTCAAAATTTGTCGTACAAATCCACATGAAAAACAAAATATATATAAAATATCAAAACGATGATGTTGTATAGAGTACAAAAGCGAATGAATCTAATCCATAAAAGAGTACTACAACTTAGGAACACGTTCAATTCCCATGGAATTAACGTGCCCTTCATGCTTATCTTGTCGTAATGCTTTAGTGAGAGGATTTGCTATGTTATCATCTGTAGCAATCTTTTCTATCACTACTTCCTTTTGCTCCACGTAATCTCGGATTAGATGAGCTTTCCGTTGTACATGTCTAGACTTGTTGCTAGACTTTGGCTCCTTAGCTTGGATGATGGCACCACTATTGTCGCAATAGATGGTGATCGGGTCATTTGAACTAGGCACTACAGATAGCCCATGTAAGAATTGACGCATCCATATCGCTTCCTTTGTAGCTTCAGACGCGGCATAGTACTCGGACTCAGTCGTAGAATCTGCTGTAACAGTTTGTTTCGAACTCTTCCGGTGATCGCAGCGCCATTAAGAGTAAAAACGAATCAGACCGAGATTTCGAGTCGTCTCGATCCGTTTGGAAGCTAGCATCTGCAGAATCGGTTGCGCATAGCTTTTGAGAGCCTCCATAAGTCAATGCCCAATCTTTAGTCCTCCGGAGGTACTTAAGAATGTTCTTGACAGACAACCAATGTGATTCACCGGATCTTTGTTGGAATCGACTTGTCATACTCAATGCATATGCCACGTCCGGGCGTGTGCATATCATGGCATACATGATTGATCCTATAGCCGAAGCATAAGGAATCCGTGCCATGCGCTCTTTCTCTTCCGGTGTCTCTGGTGCCTGAGACTTGCTCAAATGCACCCCTGGAGCCATAGGAAGGAACCCCTTCTTGGAGTTAGTCATGCTGAATCTCTCTAGGACTTTGTCTATGTAAGACTTTTGACTGAGAGATAACATCCGTCGCGATCTATCTCGATAGATACGGATGCCCAGAATTCTTTGTGCCTCACCCAGATCTTTCATCTGGAAATGGTTCTTCAACCATACTTTCACCGAAGATAAGAGAGGTATGTCGTTCCCAATCAGGAGTATGTCGTCAACATACAATATTAGGAAGACAATCTTGCTCCCACTCGACTTGATATATAGACATGGTTCCTCGACCGATCGAGTAAATCCATTTTCTTTTATCACTTGGTCGAAGCGATGATTCCAACTCCTTGATGCTTGCTTAAGTCCATAATTGGAACGCTTAAGCTTGCACACTTTCTTAGGATGTACTGGATCGATGAAACCTTCGGGTTGTACCATGTACAACTCTTCCTCCAAAAAGCCGTTTAAGAAGGCGGTTTTCACGTCCATTTGCCAAATTTCATAGTCATGAAAAGCGGCTATCGCTAAGATAATCCGAATGGAACGCAGCATGACCACGGGTGCAAAAATCTCATCGTAGTGCAAGCCTGGCACTTGGGTGAAACCTTTAGCAACTAGTCGTGCTTTATAGATATCTTGTTGACCTTCCACAGAATGCTTTATCTTGTAAAGCCATTTGCATTGAAGGGGACGAACCTTAGCAGGTAAGTCAACAAGATCCCATACGTTGTTCTCATACATGGAGTCCATCTCGGATTGCATGGCCTCAAGCCATAGCTTTGAGTCAGAACTAGTCATGGCACCTTTATAGGTTGCGGGTTCACTACTCGTTAAGAGTAGAATGTCATCTATGTCATGTTCCTCGACCAGACCAATATATCTGTCCGGAGGAATAGAGACTCTTCCCGACCTCCTAGGTTCCTCAGGAATGTTAACCGCAGCCGGGATTAAAGGAATAGGTTCCTCCAATAGTTGCTCGGTATTTGGTTCTGGAATCTCCGACAGGTCGAAGGTTCTATCACTCTTTGCATTCTCGAGAAATTCCTTCTCTAAGAATGTCGCACTAGCCGCAACAAAAACACGTTGTTCGGTTGGCGAATAAAAGTAATGACCAAGCGTTCCTTTAGGATAACCTATAAAGTATGTCTTGACCGATCGCGGGCCGAGCTTATCCTCGTGTCTCCACTTGACATAAGCCTCGCAGCCCCAAACCCGTATAAAGGACAAGTTAGGGACCGTTCCCTTCCATAGTTCATATGGAGTCTTGTCAACAGCTTTAGACGGACTTCGGTTAAGTATTAGAGCGGCTGACAAAAGAGCATAACCCCATAATGAATCAGGTAAAACCGTGTGACTCATCATGGACCGAACCATATCAAGTAAAGTTCGATTTCTCCGTTCGGACACACCATTCAATTGAGGTGTTCCAGGTGGAGTTAACTGTAGGGCAATCCCACAGTCCTTTAGGTGTTGATCAAACTCGTGAGAAAGATACTCGCCACCACGATCTGAACGTAGTGTTTTGATCTTTCTACCCAATAGGTTCTGTACCCTATTCTGGTATTCCTTGAATTTCTCAAAGGATTCACTTTTGTGCTTCATTAAGTAGACATAACCATATCTACTTAAATCGTCCGTGAAAGTGATGAAATACCTATAGCCTTCTCGTGCGGTGATTGACATAGGGCCACATACATCCGTGTGTATGAGTTCTAATAGGTCAGCAGCGCGCATTCCAACACCTTTGAAGGAAATCCGAGTCATCTTACCGATGAGACATGATTCACACGTGCCAAATGATTGAAAATCAAAGGCCGAGATAGCTCCATTTTTGATGAGCTGTTTTACGCGTTTCTCATTAATGTGTCCCATACGGCAGTGCCATAGATACGTTTGATCTTTGTCACCAACCTTTAACTTTTTATTCATTACGTGTAATATTTCCGTGGTCTGATCTAAAACATAAATTCCGTTCATGGAGACTGCCTTGCCATAAATCATATCGTGTAAAGAGAAAATGCAAGCATTATTTTCTATTACAAATGAAAAACCAAGTTTGTCAAGTGCGTAAACCGAAATAATGTTTTTCGAAAGACTAGGTACATAATAGCGATCATATAATGACAACTCAAATCCGCTAGGAAGCTGGATCACATATGTCCCCTTTGAGATGGCAAAGCTACTCTTGCTCCATTCCCAACACGCAGTCCACCTCACCCTTTACGAGGGGTTCGATGTTTTGAGCCCCCGCACATGATTACACAGATGAGAACCACAACCAGTATCAAGTACCCAAGTTCCGTAACTTGCGTGGTTAATCTCAATCATATGAATAAAAGTAGAAGAAAGAGAAGACATACCAACAGGTTTAACACGACCTGCCTTTAAGTCCTCATGATAAACAGGACATGTACGCCTCCAATGCCCAGTCTTGTGGCAATGATGGCATTCCATGTTTTCATTCTTGCTCTTTGTCATGCCTGATGAGTTGCTCGACTCACCAGGACCACTCTTACCTGAACATGACTTCTTAAACTTCGGTTTACCTACTGCTAGGTTTGCCTGAGCTTTGCCCTTACCTTTCCCTTTGTTTGACACAATGAGAACATCCTGTTTCAAGCTCCCACTGAACTTCATGTCCTTCTCGGTCTGTACGAGAAGGGAGTGCAGTTCATGTGGGGTTTTCTTCAAATCATTCATATAGTAATTCGCTCTAAATTGCGAAAAACCATCGTGGAGTGAATGAAGCATGCGGTCGATAACAATGTTCTCGCTGATGTTACAATTAAAGGTCTCCAGCTTCTCGACATTCTCAATCATGCTGAGAATGTGTGGGCTAACTGGTTGGCCCTTCTGGAGTCTCGCATCAAAGAAGCGAGTGGTATGCTCATAGGTCACGGTTCTCGGTGCTTTCGAGAATTCCTTAGTGAGCGTGGTGAAAATCTTGTTTGCACCATGGGCTATGAAGCGTTTCTGCAAATTGGATTCCATTGCAAAAATGAGTACGTTTTTAATCGCACCCGCTTCCATACAGAAATCATTAAACTTGGTGATTTCAGCAGCTCTAGCCGTGGGACCTGGGTTTGCCGGGAGGGGCTCTAATAGATATTTGAGCTTCCCATCAGCAGCGGCAGCATTCCGTAATGCCGCCTCCCGTCTCCGGTTGGATCCATCATTCTTGATCGAGTAGACTGATTCATCTGATTCATGAAGATCCGAAGCCAGGACTCACGGTCCAATGTGGCACTTGGCATTGGGTTATCAGTAGAACCAGCCATTTGTTATTAGCAGTTAAAATTCGTGATCTACACTGTAAAAGAAAGAAAAACAAAACGAAATAAGCAACTCATCGAGGTGATTTAAGTCTATTTAAAATTCATTTTAACATGTAGACTCAATGCACTTGCATAATTGATCTCCCTCAAGAATGATACAAGTGATCCCAAGACTCAATTTCTGTAATTGATAAGCCAACTGTTTAGCTAATTCTTCCGGAAGAACTCTTGGTCGATAGATTTCCGTAAATCCTATCTATAGTCCACCACAGTCACAGGATCGTACGAGTGACTATAGTGTTGAGATAAAATAGGTCAATCGGTTCCAACTTACCCGACGTAGAAGGGGTCATATTATGCCTACCGACGAAGAAGGGACTAATTGGAGTTTGACCTATAAAGACCGTTCTCAATTTTGGTTTACACGAGGAAGATCCCATCAACTTAATTATAATTCATTTTAAGTGAACGAATAACTAGCGTCTGCGTGAATGAATTAAATTTGGGTGATGGCTTAAAAAAACGTGTGACATGAGAATGTCAATGAAAACTAACTCGCAACCTCTATATGTGTCAGTTTTCATGCAATAATTAGGTGGTTTGGTTTTTAGGCGGAATATGATGCATATTATCGTTACGCAAAATAAATAAATGAATGCAATACGTAAATAAAAATTCCTAGTGTGGCCTATCCTAATAAAAAGAACATAAAACAACTTTGGAATCCACCGTTGGACCCGAGAAGCTTGTCTTGATGTTCCATCTTGATCCATGTAGCGGGAGTGAGCATCCGGTCTCCATCTTTGGTCTTCTCAAAAATTACAATTTAAAATTTACAAATATAAACCTATTTACATTCTAAATAAAAACTGTAATTAAAAGAAATAAAAATGGAGATACGAGATCTCAAAATACAACCAAGACCGTGTTCCATCATTACGGTAACACGTTCTACTAAGGCCACACTAAGTTACAACCGATTGCAAAAATAAATAAATACGTAATTAAAAGCATTCAAAATAAATAAGAACGATAAATGAAATGCATCAACTAAAATTTAAATTTATTCATGACATAATTCCGTAATTATGTTAAATTTTTATCCAAACCGCTTTAGTCAAGTTAATTTTAATCCGATATAATCCGTTACTTTAAATTGTTTTAAAGTAATTTAAAAGTTCGTGGGTGAACCGTTTCACCATCAAGCGAGAGCATAAAAAAAAAACGTTTTATGCATTAAAGGGCCGAAAAAAAAACAGAAATTTTTTTTTTTCTTACTGTACTGCTGTACGTGAACAGTACCAGTACCCAAAAAAAAAATTTTTTTTTTTAAATGCTGTAAAAAAAAACGGGAGCATTAAAAATCAAAAAAAAAAATTACACGGCCCAATTTCATGAGCAACTAAAGATCAAAACAAAACGGTTTGATAAAACACAATTGTAATTTTAATCTAATCCGTATAGAAATCAAAATACAATTGTTATGTTCTTCACATATTGTTGTAATTATCGATTAAAACAACAATTCGCAAAGAACAAAACGAAAACAACACAAGATCGTCACAAAACAACCGTGTAAACTGGACACGGTTCCCAATGCACAAAACAGGCCGTGACATGTAGAAATGTCGAGACCAACATGCCACACGGTTTTATCAAAATTTTATACAAAAAATTATCGATTTGTTAAAAACCAATTGCGATATCACCTAATCCGTATAGAAATGAAATAGCAATTGATAGATCTTTAACACATTATATTGAATATCGATTACAAAATAATATGCAAAGATCAAATCGACAACAAAAACAAAACATGGCACGGAATTCAATAAAAAACAGCCGTGCAAAAAAAAATTGAAAACCGTGAGGGAGAAAAAAAAAATGCCGAGAGGTTTTATGCATCAAAAAAAATAATCGATCCATGTATACAAGACACGGATCCCAAGGCACAAAAACGACAGAAAAACGCAGCAAAAAAAAATTGCCGAGCCAAAAACAAATTGTGCCGTGAGAAAAAAAATTGCAGCCGAGACAAAAATTTTAACCAAAAATTATCGATTCAAAAATCGTTTGATGAAAAACACATATAAAAAATTACGTGGCCTCGCTCTGATACCACTTGTGGGTTAATATCCGTATACTACCCTTTAATTGTAGGATTATAACGCAAGATTTACATGTGATTATAGTCATAAAACGAAAAACATGATGAAACGATAAAGATTAGAAATAACCTTCGGTCCTAGTGCAATAAGGCAATGAGAGATCAAATTAGACCTCCTCCTAAACGATGCACCCAAGATAGTCCGAGAAATGCCCTTGTGCTAGATCAAATCCTCTAATTGCCTTTGCAATATTGAGAGGATAGTTTTTGTGAGTTGTGTTGGATGTGAGATCCGAATTCTGAGAGGCACAATTCCCAAAACCCTAATTTTGATTAGCAAAATGATAATTAGGTTAGACAAGAGGAGAAACTCCCCTTTTGTCTATGAAAGGCTCGGCCAAACCGAGTATGTGGAGAGCCCGTGGGCTTTTTAATTTCCTCTTCACTTGAACTCGTGGTCCGAATCCCAATGGCTAAATGCATATGACACGGTCTGATTATAAACTGTCATCGGTTATCGGAAATTAAGGCATCAACTAATAATACGGGATAGTTGAATTATTAATACGTGTCCGACATAGACAATATTGTATAATTATATTCAATATACATTTAATTAAATATAAAACGCTTATATTCAATTTTACGAATTAACCGCTTAATTCGTCTTAGCCATTTTATTTAATCCGTATTAAATAAATATCTCAATATCACATTTTGACTAATTACTAGTCAAATCACTTAGACTAACTGGTTAGTCAAAATTGGCATCTACATGACTGTATTTTCATACCGTCACATCTCTCAAACGTATCCTATAGGTGTGACTTTTAGGGACCAGTTGATCACCGCCATCTGTATGACAATAACGTCAAACTTATCTAGCAAGCCAACCGTTATTGATAAACGTGGACCAACTGATTAAGATACAAAAGTATACCCTTTGATCCTTTTAGAGATTTATAAGTCCTTGCACTAACTGTTAAGGACACCAGCCCCAACAATCCCTTCCTCAGATAAGACTTCAAGGTGACAGCTGCAATCAACTTAACTTTGGGTTTGACTAGAAACCCACGATAAGACACACTAACACCCTTAGGACCTCTTAAAGACACTTTCTTTTGATGACAGTCTATCTTAGCTTTATACTTTCCTAACCTATCCCGACTATCATCTCAAAACCGTTAAAAGGAAACTCTAGCAAGTCTACAGGGAAATCAACTTGCCCAACTATCAAAGATACATCCCTGAACAATCTCCCACACGATACAGACTCACCCGAAGGTATGAAAACTTGCTTACTAACAGACTCATATACTCTCAAACACAACTGCTTGACGTGACTCGAAGACACAAACGACTGAGAAGCCCCCGAATCAAACAAAACAAAGGTAGGAATACCATTAACAAGGAATGTACCGGTGATAACGTGCGCATCTTCCTCAGCTGCTTTCTTCTCCATCATGAATAACTTGCCACATCGGTCTTCCGCCCACCTCCCGGACAAGATCTTTTTGAGGTGGTCGGCTTAGCACCCGACCCTTGATTGTTGTTGTTGTTCGCTGGTGGTTTCTGATAAGAATTACCGCCGTTGCGGTTGCCTCCACTGGTAACTCGACTTCCCGGTTTGGCCATGATCCGGCCGGTCTGTTGCTCATGAAGCTGCGCAGTCTCCGGAAAGATCCCGGTGCACTTGTGCACTCATGTCTCTTGTGGCCTACACCACCACGGCTATAGCAGGTCACTCCCCAACTATTACTCACACTTCCACGGCCACGCCCAAAGGAAGCCCCAAAGATCGAACCCGGACCTTAAGAAAATCCCTTAGACCGATTGTGGTTGCCTTTCTTGTGATTCGATTGGCCACCACCCTCGCTCTCAGACTTCCTCTTCTCACCACCTAACCTCTCCTGAGCCATCTCCACCAACCTCTCAGCTCTCCCAGCCCTCTCATAAGCTTCCTTAACATCTGTAAGGATTCCCACGGGTAACTTATCCATAATCTTAGGGGTCAACCCCCTCTCAAACCTCAATGCCAGATTCTCCTCACTCAAACCCATATCCTCAGCATACCTAGACTTCTCATTGAACAGCCTGTAGTACTCGGCCACAGACATCTCAAAGAGTCATCTTAAAACCATCAAACTCTTCTCTCAACTTACTCCTCACATGTTCCGGTACAAACTCCTTCCTCACAGCCCTACGAAACTCCTCCCAAGGTATAGCAGGTAAGCCTTGGTTTGTATATATCTCCTTAGCACTCACTTTCACTGAATCCCACCACTTGCCTGCTGCCTCCCTCAGATAGAACGCAGCCTGTTCCACTCTCATCTCATCAGGACAGTGAACCAAGTCTAATATGTTCTCCATCTCTCTCAGCCAACTATCAAGAAGGTTAGGCTCCCCAACTCCCTTGTACTCTTTCGGGTTAAACCTCGCAATGTATAGGCTGATTTTTGAATGGTCAACCTCCTTATCCTTATCCTTATTCTTATCCTCATTCACTTTCTTTAGGGTCTCAGTAAGAGCATCCTGGTGCTCTAACATCTTAACGATGTCATCCACGGTCATAAGCTCAGCTCTCGCATACAAAGCAGTCTTCTTAGGCGGCATCTTGAAACTATACATATATAAGAAAGGGTAGATATGAACACACGTACTAAACTTCAAAACATGAAAACACGCCACCCAGGACCTACTCGATCGAGTTCCCAAACCCACTCGATCGAGTAACGGGCTACTCGATCGAGTGCCCAACATACTCGATCGAGTACCCAAACATCAGACCCCTAACAGACCTTCTGATCTCTTACCTACTCGATCGAGTATCTAGGCTACTCGATCGAGTGACCCCTTACTCGATCGAGTACCCCTAGTTACTCGATCGAGTACCCAAAAACAAGATTCTGGACTCAAAATCGTCAAAAACCCACCCGATCGAGTCAGTCCCACTCGATCAAGTCATGCTAATACATAAAAGCTACCCGCATGTTACGTCATATGCTAACATGCTAAACTTTATAAACCACATTATATCATAATAAACATGCTACGCATCTTTTCTACTATTTACGAAATCATTTCATCATGTTATTAAATGCCACATTGTAAATCATCCAACATGTTATCATCTCATCAACAAGTTCCCACATATCACCATTTTCTTTCACATGCTCAACTTTCTACTTCAACACCCAACAATTAACACATTTCACCACATTCTTACACAAGTTAACCAAACACACATACGACTTGACAAACACTTCCCCCATGTGACCGGTTCAAAGTTGTAGGGCGACCCCTGCGACTTTAGGACGTCTCCCAAGCCTTTGCACTAGCTCCTACAACTTTTACCCCGGGTTCATTTTAATTGACTCCCTATGTTCATTAGGTTCATTGGTTACAGGTTTCAGGATCGTCGCTCTGATACCATTTGTAACACCCCATACTCCAAGTGCCTTACCAGGACCACTCGGGTATGAAGACATTACCATCTCGATTACCCGAGGCAATGATAATCAAACAACAATGAAGAAACAACGTTTATTAAAAATGATTAACGAATAGTTACAATCCTCAAAACCAAACCAAAAGTACGATACATGTTCTCAAACTGACTGTTCTAACTGAAATGTAAATAAACTAAAAGCTACAGCGGAAGACTCTTATCATCATGTCGTGGCATCCCAGCTATCCCAGTACTCATCTCAATACCTGCTCAATATCTGCTCACCATCCCCGAATGGATCACCGCAGTTTACAAAACAACAGGGTCGTACTAATCACACAATCAATATAAACAACAATGATAAGATAAACAGATGACTTAACTGTCACACACACACACACAACCAACCAATTCCCATCATCTCAATCGACTGTCCTTTGGACCGCCACCGCGATGGGGACCGCAGCCGTACCCACCAAATCCCCGCTCCACATAGTGAGCGATAAACCCTGTCCATTAATGTGCACATCCCTTCTGTGGCGGGTTCCACAGAAGGCGAAACTAGGGCGTGAGGTCACTCCCGCAAGTGACCCCACTCAGCCGAGGCCACGCCTCGCGAACCATCAACAACGATCACAACCACAATCACAATACAATTATTATAGCAAACAACCAAATACAATACATCAACCAATATCCCATTATGGGACTAATACTGAGTAGGAAATCCTACCTGGTATGCACACAATCGACGGTCTCTCTGGCTTTGAGTCAAAAAGCCTCTTCTATGAACCCTCCTCCTATCATACAACACATAGAGACTACCACATCACATACTACACATAAAACCCCCAATCTCTAAATTAGGGTTTAACCAAATCAAAGGAAATACAACAAAAAGGGTACATAGATCTTACCCTCGACGCAAGGAACTCAACGGTACGAACAACGACAAGAACCGACCGTCGAACTCGGGAATTGCTAAGAATGCGATTAAGAAGATGAACTTGTTTGCTTTCTCTCTTAAACAGGAATTTAGGTTTTGTAAAAGTGGTTTAGAATAATGACGATGAAACTTAAATACCTTAATCGCATAATTAACAAAACCCGAGAAAACTCCCCGTAAAACCGGACACTCGATCGAGTACCCAAGGTACTCGATCGAGTACCCCCTTACTCGATCGGGTGCCCCAGCTACTCGATCGAGTACCCAACAGGTCATAAACTATTTTATTTCGCAACTTACCCTTACTCGACAGAGTAAGGCCTACTCGATAGAGTACCCCAAGACTTATAAATACGGAGTATTACATTGTTAACCCATACATTGGGAATGCTATGACTCTAGACCAAGGCTATGAAGACCCTTGTCACATCTTTGAGTCGGACTACTACATGAATGAAGATAACAATGTGCCAAGGTCTATGCAAGATCTCTATCATGACAATGAACAAGCATTTGACTACTTCTTCAAGGCATTGAGCAACATCAACAATGTCCTTGCTTTAACCCCTTGACACCTCTCAAAAGAAGGAGAGTTTGGTGGAGTCCTCCCTAAACCACCACTTGTAAATATTCTAACCCTTTAACTTGCATTTCTTTTAACTTGTACATTATTCAATTTTTGCAATGCACTATGCTTTGTTGATTAAGTTGTGTGACAAGAGAGCCAGTGAGTTAGGGATTTTAATGGTTGTTGAATGTGTAGTGTTTGATGATCAAGTATGGGGAAGCATATGCCTAGGCTAACAAAGCCTTTGTAATGCTACCCAAGACGAAATGACAAAGAAAAGAAGAAGAAATGATGTGGGAAGAAGATCCCCACGGGCAGACCCGAGCTCGTGGGGACTGGGGAAGGGGGCACGAGTGAAAATTTGCACTGGAGAGAAATATACCCGAGCCGACAGCAGCTCGAGCATCCCACAGCTCAGGTCGCTCGACCTCA
The DNA here is from genome assembly GCF_048544455.1 of Silene latifolia. Lineage (NCBI taxonomy): Eukaryota > Viridiplantae > Streptophyta > Magnoliopsida > Caryophyllales > Caryophyllaceae > Silene > Silene latifolia. The sequence continues at coordinate 86,269,965 of NC_133534.1, forward strand.
ACTCAGGACATGGGTCTTGAAAGTGCTTCCAATTGTCAATTTTGCACTGGACAAAAATTTGCCCGTCCCAAGCTCGAGACGAGCGTCCCTTGCAAAAATCCGCCCGTCTCATCTCCAAGATGCCCGTCCCCAGAGCCAAGAAAATTCTTAAATTTTCACTGTCTGAAAATCCGCCCGAGCTCCTCCCAGGACGCCCGTCCCTACCCGCTGCATGAACAAAAACACGGGACTCACCCTTCATTCTTCATTTCATCTCCTCTCTTCAAACACAAACACAATAATTTCCCTCACTTCAACCTTCATTTCCCTCATCCAAAAACACCAATTTCTCATCCAAATTCATCACAATCAAATCCAAACTTGCTCAAATAAAAAACAAATCACTCCTTTATCAACAATAAGACCATTCAAACATCAATTTCTTCACAAAATCAATCAAATTTTCTAGGGTTAGGTGAAAATCCGAAATTCCCAAATTGATTGAGCATTAAATTGAAATTAGAAGAAGAAGGGAGCATTCAAGCATAAACTTGGTTTGTTGATACTAATTTGAAAGGAGAATAGCCATGGTAAGGACTAAAGGAGGCAACAAGGCAACAAAAACACCAACTTTATCCAAGAGACAACAAGCTCTTGCATCAAAGGCATTGGTCTTGGCTCAACAAAGGGAGCAAGCTCCGGAAACCGTCAATGCTATCGAAGAAGCTACTACTTTCATTTTCGATAAGCATAGGCTTGCATTTGAATACCTAGCCAAGAAAAATATTTTAGCTACTAAATTTGTATGTCAAGATGATTTGAGTAAATTGGGTGTTCTTGAGAAAACAAAGGCATTCTTCGAGTCTATGGGGTTATCCACCCTCTTTGAAATGAATGAGTTAACATACCCCTCTTTGACATTGGAATTCATTAGTTCCTTGAGGGAGTATAGAATTGAGACTCGAGATTATGTCGAATTCTGCCTCGAAAACAAGAGTAGAACAATGCATACAAGTGATTTCGGTAAAGTGTTTGGGCTTAAGAACGATAACCGATTCATCAAGAAGCCTTTTGAGTTTGATGCCAAACCCATTTGGCAAGCCATCTCCGGTCGTGAGTTGACTACTTTCCGGGAGTGCCATGCCTTGTACATTCATCATCCGGGTATTAGGTATTGGCACAAGTTCGTGGCTAACACTTTGATTGCTAGAAAAGAAGCCAATCACTTGACCAAATAAGACTTTGTTTACCTTGAGTCCTTTTTTAATGTTGGTGGGAAGTCCAAAAATGAGTACAATATTCTTCAATTATTGATCAAGAGATGGTTGGACATTGAGAATAGGAAAGATGGCACAGCTTTCATTGTTAATGGAGGCTTGGTGACAAGATTGGCAAAGCACTTTAACCCGGAATTCAACAAAGACAACGCTTACAAATCGGTTAAAGGAAGCAACCTTCTTGATATGAGCAATTTGATCCATAAATTTCTATGGGTCAAGCATGAAAACTTAGACCAAAAGTACGAGTGGCTCATCAAGGATGCCAATTCCATTGTCTTACCTAGCAAGATTTGTCGCACCCCCACCCACCGAGCCAACTACCTTATTCCTGTTTCCGAAAGTGCCGAGCACATCATCAAGCAACAACAAAATCCAAGTGAAGAGCCCTCCTCCTCCATTGTTACACCACCATATCCCTTTGCCTACCACGAGTTCACACCGAGTAGTACTAATGTTGTGGCGGACAATGACTATTTGACACAATTAATGCAACATATGCATGAGGAAGCATACAATGATAGGGTGAATGCCTACTACGCCCAATATCCACCCCTTTACCATCTTGCTAGGCTAGGACTCCTTGATCCTTCGAGTTCTTTGCCAAATTGGGTGGATAGGAAAGTGTTCTTTCCTAATGCTTCTCAAGATGAAGAAAGGGATGATCGGGAAACAAGGAGAGAGGAGGATGTTGATGATGAGAGCGGGGAAGGTAGTGGGTCTTGCCATGATGAAGATGATAAAGAGCAGAGTTCTAGTTCTAGTGAAGAAGATGTTGGTGAAACATCCGGTTCCATGGAGGTAGATGATGATGATGATGTCGCGATAAGTGAGAATTGATGGTTGACAAAGCATGAATGAGGACATCACAAATGTGGGGTTGATGGCTTATGCTAGTATTGACCTATTCCATTGTTAGTCTCCTACCCCTCTTTTTGCTTTGTTTTTTTTTGTCTCATGTTTCTATAACTTGTATACTTTTTAACTTGCATCATTTAGAGAGTCACTTTGGACTCTTGGTAGTTTTGAGTTTGGAGTCCTAGCACCTATCAAAAGACTCCCACCTCGGTCACATTGAGGTGTCTATCTTTTTGCTCCCACTACAAAGAATCCAAAATGACAAATTTCATTCATGCATTGCATTTCATGCCTCGTGAATGAACTTCCCTTCTTTTTGCACTAGAAATAGTGTTTTGTCCGGTTTGGGGAAGTTCACTCATAGGGAATGCGAGTTAATCTAACTTAGCTCTCCGAACAATAGAAAGCATGCATCATATAGTCTACCTTAGTTTGCATCACTTGTATATATTTCTCACATGTAAATATTTCACATATACTTTTCATTTAGTGTAGAATCATGCATCATTTAATTGCATTTGCACAATTCCCTATTATTTTGTCCATTGGGGACAATGTCCATTCTAAGTGTGGGGATGAGGAATTCTAACACTATCTAACTCAAAAATTCAAAAAATGATAAAAAATTGAAAATTTTTTAAAATCCAAAAACATGTTCTTCCCTTTTGTAGTGTAGAAATGTATATATTGTATATATTTGTCTGTTTGTGTTCACTCCTACCACTTGGGACCGACTATGCCACATTCGAGGCATGAGGAATATGAAGACCGCAAGGTATGATCTTTCCAAATCTCATTTTTCCTCTTTTATGTTAATGACAATGTGGCTTATTTTTGGTTGATGCGGTACAAACCAATGTGATTATAGGAGTTGCATTTAGATTTTATGGCATACTAGTGATAGTAGCATATGCATTAGGTTGTATATATGCTAGTTGCATCATGGCATGTAGTTGCATATTAGGAAATTTTTTGCGAAAATGTCTAGTTGGGAAGCTTGGCAAGTGTATATAGGCCCTTGTAGATAATTTTTCTCCTTGAGACATTGTTTGCTAGAATACCCTCAAGACACCCTAGGATGTGTCATACTAGTATCTTTTGACCCATGGACTAAGGCCTAGTCAAGAGTACCTTGGGTGTGATAACTCCTTGCCTACCATTTATTCCAAGGTGACCTTTGAAGCCATGCAACCGTTCTTTCATTTCTATCATCATGTTTTGCCAACAAAAAGGGAATGGGCACAATAAACTCCAATTTGAGTTCAAGTACCAAAGTAACAGTAAAAAAGTTTGCAAAAATTGCATCAATGAAAAGAGGAGCAAAAATAGACTCCTATGCTTCAATAAAAGTACCCTTGCTACAAAATGGGGTTACTTTGAAAATGTTCAAAAAGAATGAAAAATCCAAAAGAATTGCCAAGTATCAAATTGCCAAAATCAAAAATGGCAAAGAAATGTTCTCAAAAGACAAACGCCACAAGAAATTGAGGGAAAAATCAAAAGCAAACTACCATTGTGAAACTAAAAACATATTGATCCTTTTTATCCATTGATGATCCTTTCTTTGTTGCATGGTGGAGAGGGGACGACCCTTCTTCTTGTCTAGGCAAGAGTGGGAATTCCGCGATCCTACAGTATTTCTAACATTACAGGGAGTCTACTCTTGATGAAAGCATTTAACGACTGTGGAAAAAAGTACCCTAGTTTGACACAACTTGGAGGTGATTTGTTGTTATCCTTTTAGACTTAGTAACTTGGAGAAACGATATCTATAATGGAATGTGTACCCTTAGATTGCTTCCCCTTTAGATGATTTCCGCCACTTAGATGAGGAAAGTGTCTATTATTTTTGTAAATGCATCCCTTACTTGATCTTGTATGCTTAAATGTTAGGATGCATCGCCACTTTGGCAAGCCCCGCCTTGCCTTGCAAAAGGCATCTTACCTCATAGGTGTCTTGTTGTGAGTTGAAGGAGCGTAGTTGTTGGAGCATGTGTCCTCGACAATACTGCGATCACATGTTTAAATCTCATAATAAGAATACGTAGGGGATGATTCAATATATATAGTCAACTGATCAACATTAATCGGTAATGATTGGCTAACTAGAGTTTGACATTACTGTCGTTTGACGGTGGTGATCAGTTGATCCCTTACACTACTACAGATACAGGCTATAACAACGGTCAAAAACCGTTGTTATATAAAAAAGCGGACGTTGTTAAAGCGTCCGTTGTAGAAGGTTTTAACAACGGTTAGTTTTCTTAGGGAAACCGTTGTTAAAACTATTAACAACGGTTTTAAATATAAAAACCCGTTGTGGAAAGTGTGACTCAATTTTGGGGGGAAAGTTATAACAACGGGTTTTAATATACAAAACCGTTGTTATAACTAAAGACAACGGGTTGTTTGTAAATAACCGTTGTTGTTTCTTCTTAAAAAATAAAAAAAAATTAAATTAAATATTACTAGCTATAAATATTAAAGCATCCTTTACCAACATATTAAAGCATCCTTTACTAACATTCATTAATTGAAACAACATGGCAATGAACCCTAATTTTATCAACAACGAAGAATGGCTTACACAAACGATTGAAGATGATGGGAAGGTTCTCGCCGGGCTTCCCGCCGATCAACACCCATTAATCAAAGCATCCCTTGAACATCAACGGAATTATTGGATTAAGAGGCGTGAAGCGGTCCGGCTTGTCAACAAAGCCTCATCATCATCATCATCTTCATACCCTAGTCACTGTTACTCGCAACTTGGTGCAAGCCGAGAGATATGTTGAGTTGTACTCTTCCAACCTTATCTCCACATGCAAGTCGTGTCCTTGCATATATTCAATCTGCTATTGCAAAATATGAAGCCAATGACCCGGAAGTTAGCGGTATACCAGAGTGGCGTGATTGGTGGAAGGTTGAGAAGCGCTTTTTACGCTTAACCGGGGTTGTTCCGGCTTATTATACATCTTTTGATTTCTGATAATTGCTGTAATGTATTTGGTTTAAAATTAAATGAAATGATCATTTTGAAAGTGTTGAGTTATGCTTGTTTGATTTGCTTCCATTTTTCAACTCCATAGATCTATCAGTCATCATCAAGATCGATTATGGCACAACTTCCTAACATATATGGCACAACTTCCTAACATATATATTAATTAAAAAACAACTCAACCCACACATTAGTATAAATACATTGCATTATCTCAACTAACATGCATTTCCATTATCTCATTATATTCTCCAAACCCTAATCGCTAAAACATGCTCGATCCGATGAAGGACGCCAAAGAAGATGGAAATGAAATAATTAGAAACACATACATGGAAATGAAATAATTAGCAGAGATCTTTGAACGGAACCTAATGGTCGATAAAAACACATACATTGAAATGAAATAATTAGAACAATAAAATAATGACGATGAAACAAACCTGATAATTACAGAACGTACGTAAAGAGACGATGAAATCAACAAAGTGATTGGCGAGAAGATAAAGCGGCGATGAGAAAGAGATAAAGAGACGATGAGAAAGTGTGTGTTTTGTGTTTGTGTTTGGCTCTTCTTTGGGTTTGTGTTTGTGTATTAAGGTTTGTGTTTTGTGGCTGCAGCAGACTTGTGTTTGTGTGGTTTATAGTATGGAAGGTATTGACAACGGTTATTAAACAACAACCGTTGTGAAATATGTTTTAACAACGGTTGTAAAAAACACCCGTTGTTAAATAAGTTTTAACAACGGGTTTCAAAAATAACCGTTGTGATTACTTTTCACTAAATTTGCGCCAATTTTGCGCCAAATTATTAACAACGGTTGTGCATGGGTGACCCGTTGTTAAAACTAATAACAACGGTTTTTATAACCATACCCGTTGTAATTTATTTTAGTAAAATTCGCGCCATACATTCTACAACGTCTATTGTGATTTTCGTGAATAATCGTTGTTAAAGGGGCGTTGTAGTTGCCTGGATTTGTAGTAGTGTTAAGGTCACACCTATAGGACAATTCCCTTAACTGATAAGTTAATTGATTGTATGTCGATACAGATTAATTAATTCCTTAAATTGAACAAATTTCATTTGTGAGTGAGAATTATATATCTTATTGTAATGTGATTAAATAAGATTCAATTTAGTAATTAATATGTTATATTACTAAAATTGATTAATGTTTATGAAACATTTGAGATAAGAGTAATTAGTTAGTTATAATTACAAAATATTGTAGATTATATTAACTAGACCTAATATGACCCAATTTATATACATGTAATTGTGAATTACTTGTTAATTTGTTAATGTGATTTTATTTAATATATAATGATATTTAATTTGTTAAATATGCATTATTATGCCTAACGACATGTTACATGTCACATGTCACACAAATTACAAATGACAAATTAAAAAGATAAAATGAAGGTCCATTTTTATATGAAAACCGGTTGGATTAGGAGTTAGTGGATGATGATTTTGTCATTAGTTTATTGTATGCTTAGGACATCATCATTACACCATAAGCATGCCTTAAAACCCCAGGACCTACTCTAACTTATTGGTAAGAATAAAAGGAGTTTTGAGAAGAGAAGTTACCCTTCCCCATGAGTAGAAAAACCGTGCCCCCCCCATTACACTCTAGGGTGTAGTTTTCATTTTATATACTCATTCTTATTTTTCTTATTAGAGATAAGAAAAACCTCTACCTCTCTCTACACATACAACATAAATTGTTTATGCAAAATGTTCAAAAATCTAATAAACCTCACATATTACTAGTGTAGTAATAATCCTAATATTAGATTTATATTTAAGGTTAACTAATTTTATTACCTAGTTAGTAATATGATTACTGTTATGGGAATGTCTTACGTGCATCACTAAGGAGGCATTCTACATTTTAATGCTTGAAGATTATTGGAGGATCATCCAAAAATGGCATTAGATCAAGATCTAGATTTAGAAGGAGTCCAAATCTAGTGCCCTAAATCCGTCACAAATGTATGTAAGAAAATCATTTTCTCCTTATTTTTGATTAAAAACATCTTGCATGCAACTAGATCCACTAGTATATAAATTATGAGTAATTTATAAAATGATTAGATGAGTCTAATATGGGTATATGAACCTAAAAATTGGCATCAAGAGCTTTGGTGTTGCATGCATATCATTTTATTGTTTTTTATGAGTTATTTGATAACAAAATAAAAATTAAAATTTGTGATTTATAAGGATAAAGCCACGAAATTTTTTGCATGTAATATATTCTTGTTCTAAATTTGTTTTAGGTCATATTGATGATTTATGGATGATTATTGCTAATTTTAATGATTTTTAGTGAAATAATTACATTTTAATGAGTAAAATGAGTTTTTATTTACTAAAAATAGTTAAACTTTAAAACTACCATGAATTTTTAGTATGTCCTCACATGCATATTTTACTTATTCTATGTAAAATTTCGTATTAATGTGATTAATATTGCATGATTTATGATTTTTATGTGATAAAAATGCTTTAAATGGAGGTTAAATGGCTAAAAATAGTTAAACTTCGAAACATGCCATAAAATTTTAATATGATGTCACATGCATATTTTACAGATTGTATGTAAAATTTGAGATAAATATGATTTATTATGCATGATTTATAATTTTAATGGTTAAGATGATATAAATAGTGACTATTTTAGCAAAAATAGCTAAAATGAATTTATGGCATGAAATTTTTCCCTAATGTTGTATATATGATATGGACATCAGATCTAAAGTTTCATGATTAATTTTGATTAATTTTGATTGATTTGGTATGTTTATTGATTTTTATGTGATAAAATCGATAAAAGACTTTATTAGTCATAAAAATTAATTCGAAATTTTTGGTTGAAGTTTTGCCATTTTCAGGTTCTGGAAATTATTTAAGATTGTTCAAAATTTTGATTTTGATTTTGTTTCATAATTTTTATGTTTAATTTGTATTAAATGGTAAAAGTTATGATTTATACGATTTATTAATGAAGTAAATTATATATATTTTGTGGGCAAATTTTATTGAGTTTTTGGAATCTTTGTAATATTCCAGTATATGAAAAAATGTGATTTCGAAATTTTTCAAATTTTTATGATTTATTGGGAATTATTTCATAATTATTATGATTAAAAGAAGTTTAAATAAGCAATAATACAAAACCAAGTTGAATTATTGTCAAATGTTTAGTGAAGACTAATTTTTCAGTTCTAAGAAGGTTAGGATAATTAACTTGGCCTTCAATTTTATTTAAGTATTGATTTGTGGTTTTAATAAGTTATTATCACGTATTTCCATAAAACCGGATTATATAAGATATAAGGTATAAGTAGGGCGATTTGACACATTAATTTGGCATGTTAGGCACATATATTTATGCTTCATATTTTATTTATGAATGTCATATTTTATTTATGTAATTTTAAATTATGTAATTTTATCTTAGTATGGCCTTAGTTTTAATCGATATTACCCGTAATGTAAGGAAATACCGATTCGGTTGTAATTTTAATGTGATCTCGTATTACTTTTATTTTTACTAGATTCATTTTTACAAATGTATAATAGAAATGCTATGTAATTTTATTATTATTTGTAATTCCGGAGTTCCCTCAAGACGGTGCCATTCGGAATGATGTTCCGATCAAGACGGTGTTACCTTGGGAAACGTGTCACTTGACGTTCAAGGGACCAATGGAGTTGGTTTCCGAATTTGTGAATAGAATATTAGATTTTCTATTTTATGAAGGCCATACTAGGAAATTTATTTATTGCTTTGCATTTATTCTTTATATGTTTGCATGCATTGCCAAATCGCCATAAACTAAACATGCATATCATATCGAGTATTCGACCTATCAATTATAATTATCGTTAGTTCAAAAATTTAGTTCACTTAAATTTGATAGATAATAAATTGACTCGACCTCACACGTATTAAAAATTATGACTTAGCGTTATCAAATAGTAGGAACCCATGAATCTCAATTTGATAAGGGTACAATACGATTTTTCGGGGTGCTTTCTATTGACGTTGAGGTTAATGGGGTAATAAGATTACACTTCGAAATTTGGTTGAACTCAACGGAAAGATTTGGGCCCGTGGCTAATGCCCGTCGAATCAAAGTTCTGGGCTAAAGATGACAATAATAGTATTACATCGACCGAGAGTTCTAAAGTGTAGAATCAGTTAAAGAGTTAACCCACCAAGTCATATTAGTTAGGTTGTAGAGGGCCCGTTGGCTCACAATCGAGTTAGTAAGGATTTGGATCTCGGAATCGTTTATATAATTGGGTGGAGGTCATTATATAAATGCTAAAACAAGCTAAAATGTTTTCATATATTACCGATGAATGTTTCTTTTCCCACTATTTCGTTGTTTTATGTTGTTCTTTATCATTTCTCCTATTAATATACGATATCAGTTCGATTGTAACACGAGTCTCCGCTAAACCACTATTACTAACGACAAATAGAATCTCTTTCTAAATCCTCAAATGAACCGCATCATAGGTAATGGACTAGCTCCATAGGAATCGTCCTATTCCATGGAACTCCATAGGAGTTGTCCTATGTCATATAAGATTAGAATCTTAAATTCCTAACATGCTTATGCATGATTTCTTGTGAAGAAGTGTGAATTGAAGTAATGATTAGTCAAAATATGTTTTGATAATATCTTCTATGCATCCGTGGTTCAGAATTCTTATTGCTCAAACTAAACACTTGTCATCAAGCACTTAAGTTATTAAGAACATGACAATGTTAAATTGGTAAATTGATTTGCTAGAAATTTTGATTAAACAAATACCACAATAAAGTTAACCCTTGTGAAGGATTAACTAGGAATTTATATGAAGATAAGTTTTCATCAAGTAGAAATTCTTGAAGTCAGTGGGAGCAATAAGAAGTAAGTACCTATCTTAATTGTTAAAGATAGAACTAGGCTCGAAAGAGAAGGCGTTAGACACTAAAATAGATACAAACCCCAATAAGTAAAGATCAAGGAAGTTGATCGTGTGACTCCAACATATTCCTTCTTGAAAATCTATGACAATGACATTGCATTTTTGCCAAATACCACATCATGAATATTTGATACAAATTTGTGGATTTCATCATCATATTCGGTATTATCGTGTGACGACTAGCAAGAATAAGTTCAGAAATTTGCATGAATGGAACTAGAGTAGTTGGCATTTCATCCATGAACATATGAATGTTTTAGTGTACTCATTTTAGTTTTGTATTTAGAAATGTACCTCAATAATTGTTATGATGTACACTAACTCTAAATAAGAATATAATTCAAGTTTTTGTATAAAAACAAAGGGTTTTCACTATTATGCAATTAAAACAAGCGTTGTGCCCTTATATACCACGATTAAGTTTATGGTGAGACCATACAAATCAAGGTAATTATATTCAAACTAGGAATAAAATGTCATATATACAAGACTCAAGTTGGTGACCCCAATAATTTCTCAATTCTCGATTGAAAATCACAATTATAAACTAGTTTTGACTAGTCTCCCAAACCATTTGATTGGGAATCTTTTGGTCTGTACGAATCTTGTATTCAAAGCAAGTTAATTCATGACTTTTTCTGGAAAAGGATTATGAATAGATCAAGATATTCGCCTTATTTACACTTTGAAGAGTATGGTCTAATACAATTTCAATCAGATAAGGTTATTACTTCTTCATCTCTTTTACCAATGCATTAGGTAGATACTTGATATCCACTTAATGAGGTAAGAAGAAAAATTCTTTGAATAAGTTTAATGAATGTTTAAAAGTATTAAAACCTACACATTATAAAACCAAAGTATTAGTACTTTGTTAAAATGGGGAACAATAAAGTGATGACTTTTATCTGCACCAAAAGAGTGTGATATGGTATCAAAAGTTCACTTTCATTACAATATGATTGAATCTTTACATTGTAGTTGGAGGTAGTTTCTGTTATAAAATTTGTCTGGCATTTAAATTTTCCACTAATATAAAACATGGTTAAAGCAATCATCTACTTTTCATATGAGATATGGTTAGGCATGATACCTAAATTGTAGCTTGTTTCGATAGTAAAAATGTGCTCTCTCTTCCTACTTGATCACGAGAACAAATGGTTTGTGGCTCGTGATGCTGTCTATTAAAGAAAAGAAGATTATTTCTTAAAGACAGAGTGGGAGAAAATGTTCAAGGGCCACAAACTGAGAATTGTTCCTTCTTGGTCAAAATCAGTAATTATTTCTTCGAAACAAAAGTTGACAGGAGTCATGTTACCTTTTGAAAGTAACAGTCGTGTAACTTATTAAGATGCTTTTTCTAGTCTCAACTCCACAAGAGTCCGAAGTGAGCATAAACATAAAGATGTTTATTTATCTTGGTTGATTTATAGCAAAGGGTTTTGCACGCTACAACAACGCTTCATTGAATTTGGATTTGGTAATAGTTGTATTTTAAAATCATCTTGCATGAGTTTTGAAAATCGCAAATATCCTAAGGTAGGATGAAAACTTAAGAAGAAGTCTTAAGTAGAGGTTAAGGAGTTGAATTGTGTATTTTGATCATGTGATAAATCTATCTCGAGTTGTCGATTAGTTATGTTTATACATGAAGTTTAGTGGGAGTAAAGTGGTGTTACTAGTCTTATATGTGAATGACATATTGATCATTGTGAGTGATGAAAGAATTAGGAGAATAATAATACATCTCTAAGATATCCAGTTCGATAGATATTAGCATAAAGTTAATATTTTTATGTTAATAAGAATCTTGACAAGTTCAAAAGTATTGAACATGAAGAAATTGAATCCACTTGCTTCCACTGCGGGATTAATTCATTACGCTAAGATGTATTACCATTCTTAAACCTTGTATACTTGGAGTATGACGTGATGTTATAAATCGAATCTTTGAGAGAAGTCTCTATATAGCCACATAGTTCATTAGTTAGTCCTCGGGAAGTACTAAAGATATGAAGCTAAGCATTTAGAAATGAGATGGATTTATGTGCAAGGAGTTACACAAAAACCATATTCAAAACACATAAGGATGGTTAGAGAACCATCTTGGTTATATTATTTAAGGATGATATCTGCTAGAAACGTCCTAGGCAGTTGAACAATGAGATATGCACAATGGAAATTGAGTACACTTGCAATAATGAGATATGCAAGAAGGAAGGGATGATATTATGATTCAGTTTTGTGAATTGGAGGAACTATGGTAGTTCGTTCCAATAACTGAAGGTCCTATCCCTACTCACTGGGAGGACAGTGGGAGCAATTCTAAGGCAAGAGAGCCTATGTTTAGATTGGATCTAGATACGTACTCAAAAGTTTTATAATTAAGATTATACATAACAAAGGGAAAAAGTATATAGTAAGGTTAGGAAAGTGCAAAGTGTTGCTAAGACTTACTAAACAAAGCCTTCTCACAGGCTTAGCATGATAAGTGTGAATTATAGATTATGTAGTAATTGATATTGTATCAATTTTACATATGTGATAATGCATTCATTGTTTGAGTTTTATATTAAACTCTTTTATTACTTTGTTACATCCAAATAGGTTATAAGGACAACGTTGAACCCTATTAAGTGAACTAGATTAACATAGTATTGGCCCCTAGTTGCTTATATGAGGTGACGTCTCGAAATGACTAGAGTGTGATGTGATTGATGGCAAGTTCAAGTGCCATAGAGTCATAAGAGATGACTAGTCGATCACATAGACAGACTGTATGGGACACTCTGTCGGACAGTGACCGCTTATAGAGTTCTGGCAACATATATATAGCATGGTCGTGGCGAGAGCTACTATAGTATTCTTTTGAGTCGATTCTTTGACTAGAGACTGTTCGCCAAAGGTGGCACAGTTTCTGAGTGCCTTTGATTTTTGCTCTACGACTTTCGTAACTGAGATCAAAAGGGCATCTTTTGGGTCTTGATGAGCTGTGGCTATTCGAAGGGGACAATGCGATAGGAATTGTCCACCCCTTGTCAGGGTTATTTAAAATCTCAAGGCCACTCGAGGAGTAGTGAACTGAAAATGCGTGGCCACGCTCGGAAGGTATCTACGGTAGATAATTCCGATCAAAGATTACTCTCTCGATTTCGAGGAAACCACTCTAGATATGATCAAATGCAAGTACGACCTGCAAGACACCTTGCATTGAGTGGGAGGTGATGTAATAGGACAAGAGAATTGGTGACGCACACTTGTCTCGGACAAGTGGGAGATTGTTGGAGTATGTGTCCTCGACAATACTGCGATCACATGTTTAAATCTCATAATAAGACTACGTAAGGGATGATTCAATATATATAGTCAACTGATCAAATGATTGGCTAACTAGAGTTTGACATTACTGTCGTTTAACGGTGGTGATCAGTTGATCCCTTAAGGTCACACCTATAGGACAATTCCGTTAACTGATAAGTTAATTGATTGTATGTTGATACAGATTAATTAATTCCTTAAATTGAACAAATTTTATTTGTGAGTGAGAGTTATATATCTTATTGTAATGTGATTAAAAAAGATTCATTTTAGTAATTAATATGTTATATTACTAAAATTGATTAATGTTTATGAAACATTTGAGATAAGAGTAATTAGTTAGTTATAATTACAAAATGTTGTAGATTATATTAACTAGGCCTAATGTGACCCATTTTATATACATGTAATTGTGAATTATTTGTTAGTTTGTTAAATGTGATTTTATTTAATATATAATGATATTTAATTTGTTAAATATGCATTATTATGCCTAATGACATGTTACATGTCACATCTCACACAAATTACAAATGACAAATTACAAAGATAAAATGGAGGTCCATTTTATATATGAAAACTGGTTGGATTAGGGGTTAGTGGGTGATGATTTTGTCATTAGTTTATTGTATGCTTAGGACTTCATCATTACACCATAAGCATGCCTTAAAACCCTTGGACCTACTATATCTTATGGGTAAGAACAAAAGGAGTTTTGAGAAGAGAAATTACCCTTCCCCATGAGTAGAAAAACCGTGCCCCCCATTACACTCTAGGGTGTAGTTTTCATTTTATATACTCATTCTTATTTTTCTTATTAGAGATAAAAAAAACCTCTACCTCTCTCTACACATACAACATAAATTATTTATGCAAAATGTTCAAAAATCTAATAAACCTCACATATTACTAGTGTAGTTATAATCCTAATATTAGATTTATATTTAAGGTTAACTAATTTTATTACCTAGTTAGTAATATGATTAGTGTTATGGGAATGTCTTGGGTGGATCACTAAGGAGGCATTCTACATTTGAATGCTTGAAGATTATTGGAGGATCATCCAAAAATGGCATTAGCTCAAGATCTAGATTTGGAAGGAGTCCAAATCTAGGGCCCTAAATCCGTCACAAATGTATGTAAGAAAATCGTTTTCTCCTTATTTTTGATTAAAAACATCTTGCATGCAACTAGATCCACTAGTATATAAATTATGAGTAATTTATAAAATGATTAGATGAGTCTAATAGGGGTATATGAACCCAACATGAGTGAGACCCGCTAATTGTCTCACATCGGCTAGTATAATTAATAAAGGTCATAGTTTTAGTCACCTCTTTACTCGGGACGAGCAAAGGTTCGGTTTGGGGATATTTGATGTGACTCATATTAGTGCACATTTAGTCCCCGAACTAGCCTCGTTCCTATGCTTTCTAGTGCTTATTAGGGTCGTTTCTTATCTTTAGTACCTTGCTTTGCATATTCTTTGAGGTTTTGTGTCCTTGGTAGAAGAGGATTGCTAGCCTTGCATTTATGGAGCAAAATGGAGCTAAATGGAGTGCATCTAATGGCCAAGCAACAAAGAGGAAACCAATACTAAAGGCCTAAGCGAATAAATCAAGTAGAATGGGAAATGAAGAAGACCCCCACGACCCCTTAACGATCCCCACGGATACTTAGGCAGTCAAAAGAAGAAGAAGAAAACTGACCCAGGATATGGGCGTCCCGAGCTCAGGATGAGCGTCCCAAGCCACAATCCGGGCGTCCCATGGTCAAGTCGAGCAGATCCCTGGGCAGCTCGAGCATACATCAAGGACAAGTTGGGCGGCTCCTTATGGGACTTGCAAGGCACTAATCTCCTTTTTAGGGACTTAATCGTCATTTAAGCCCTTAGTTACCCTAATATTTGCCCTTAGTTACTTCTATTATTCTTTACTTATTATTTGGATCATCCTTAAGTTGGTATAATCTCTTTTACCCTTTGCTTAATTAATTAATTATTGCTCATTCACCATGTTTAACCTTGTTAATATGATTGACACCCTTATAAGCATGTTTACCATGACCATGAGTGAGTAGTTTCCTAGCTAGGGTTAATGGGGGATTAGGGGAATTAAAACATGGGGGTAGATCCATACTTAATGTAATATGCTTTCATAATATTGCTTGCTTGTTGTAGTTTCAACTTATGCACATGTTATGCTTGATAAATTGCTTGGTTGACAACCTTGCATGAATCTCTTATCCATTCAACAAGACTTGTAAGATATAAACTAACTCAAGGCTTGTTAGACCATGTATATAGTTGAATAGGAAGAAACTAAGTCGACTTGTAGGTGTTTTACAGTCTTGACCGACTCGGCTCCGGGACCCAATCTTCCTATGAATTGTAAGACATAAACTAACTCGATTCCACTACAAGAATAATTTGCTTGCAACTATTTAACATGTTTGTATGATCTCCACCATGAATCCCCTATAAACCCATGACGCCCTAGTGCCTTAATTAATTAATTACAAACTCTATTTGTTTACTTGGTTTATTTTGCTTTCATTTCTTTACATTTCATTATTGAGTAGTTTAGCTTGCAACCCTCAATCTCAACCCAATTTGTGACACCTTAAGACATAGCTCATTACAACCGATAACTTGATTCATTACCCATCCTTTAAGATCCGACCTTTACTTACCACTCTACTAAGAGTAGTTAGTTAATGATGTAGAACTTTGTCAATTCTAGAGTCGAAGTAATGTGTTAAGCTTTGCAGCGAAAATTGTCATGTGGTGTAGTAAATTTTGTGAAGTTAGAACTGGAATAATGGGATAGAAATATGGGTGAATCTCGCTTTAACCTCGCAAGACTATCACTCGAATCACTCGTGACAACCTCGCAAGGCTGACGGTTCAATCGTCTCGCAAGAATAATGAACAAGGTTTACAAAATGTAAACTCTTATATTCTGAAGGTTCTGTCCTATTACAAGGGTTGCCTTGGTTTATATAGACCAAAGGCCTTACATCTTGACCATCCAAAAGAAATCTAGGGCCACTAAAAATCCTATAATAAGTACAATAAAACAGCCACTTTATATGATACAATCTGAAATATTAAGGCTAAAAAACAATAAAGCATAAAGCATAAGTAATAGGACAATCTTCATTGTTTGCTTGCTCTTGATTTATTGGAAAAAGGGTGGACTTCTAAGCTGCATTTTTCTGAGTTGCACCGAAATAGAAAGAAACCAAAAAAGTTTCCCATAAGTCCCATTGAGCTTACTTTGTCAAAAGGGGAAGACTGAAAATGACCTTGCATCTACTTCTGAAATGTCTAATTAGAATAGCTGAAAAGTGGGCTTAGCTTGCACGGTCAGCAAAGCCTACACGGTCAGCAGCTCCTCCAACGTCCCATGTCAACATGGTCACGCAACTAGAACCAAACTTGAAACCGTCTACTATATGAGCTGCATTTTGACTGATAAGAACCTCATTTCCAATGTCGAGCAATGCTCCCGTATCAGTTAAGATTATAAATATTGTTTTGATTGGTTAGCTTAGACGACAAAGTTTTAAACCGAATCATATTAATATTCGGATTGCTTACGGAGTATGCTAAAAGGTAGGTTAATCCTACTCAGTTTTAATATATTTGTATGGTAATGTGAGTCGTGTTTTTGTGGTCAGTGCATTATAACATGTTGTCGTGAATTCTTATATTACGGGAAATGCATTATGACATGGTATTGGTTAAGATGACTTGGTGAGTCGGTAATTGGCATATTGTGTAGTATCTTGCATTTATTGTGTTTCACATGTATATTGGAGGATATGACAGTTGTGATTGGTTGGTTATTGTTGAGGAGATGTGAGGCGATTGGGAAAGCGTCTCACGCTCGGGTCGCCTCTTGGAGCTTCCCACTCCAAGAGGGATATGCATATTAATGACCTGAGTACGTAGGGACTCGTGTATTTGAGACACAACGTCTGGTAGGGGACCCGATTGGCTTCTGGGCCCGGTACGTCTGGGCTTGTCCGAGTACCTATTTGTGTGGTGTGTTGTCGTGGGCGTGTCCCTGGAACCGGTGGTTGTGGGAACTTATGGGCGTGTCCCGGTACCGGTGTGGTGGTTGTTTGATAGCGTCTCATTCATATGATAATCATGTTGCATACTCACACACTTTGTGTCGTGTCTCTATTTATTGAAACTGACGTGTTGTGCGTCTGTGTAATTTTCACCTATTTACAGGGTGGCCTGTGTCGATCCATATGATATTTCCGATAATATGGGGAGCAGGTTGAGTACAGGTGTTGCTTGTTGACATGATCAGGATTCGGGCCGCGCTACGGACTTTGGAGTCGAGTACATAGCCTCTAGTTGGATGACATAGTCATAGACGAGTCGTATTTCATTTATTCATTTGTTTACATTTATGTAATCACTAAACTTGTTATTTATATAAAGAGTTTCTTAATTGTAATTCCGATTTTACTGCCTCGGAAAACTGAGACGGTAATATTCCCTAATTACCTTAGCCGGGTAAGAAGGGGGTGTTACAAAGTGGTATCAGAGCGAAGATTTTGGAACCTAAACCAATGAACCAAAATAAATCTAGGAGTGTCTAATAAAATGAACCCGACATAGTACAATAGGAGGTCTGTTTTGGGTGAGTAGGATCCCTCATTTCAAAACTAGATCTTATTGTCTCGGTTGATCACTAAGTGAGTGGTTATGAGTCGGGAAACGTGAAGTGAAATGTTGCATGATTATCTGTGTGTTATAGTTTTGTTGAACATCTTGCATGATTTACTCACCCAAATGAAATGTGACCATGTATGAAAGTTGGATGAAATAATCGATGAGCGTAACATGTTTTGGAGCGGTTATTATGTGTCAATGTGTAAAAACTATGTGAAATGTAGTGTGATTATATTTATTCTATAACAAGTTGATAGGATTCTTACGTGACGTAGTTATTCATTTGATACATATTAATATGTGAAAATTAGATGAAAAAGAGTAATGTGTGTAACATGTTTTGGAAGTGGTTATTATGTGTTGGTGTGTGAGGGGCACTAGACCCGTCCTTAGCATTTTAATACCACATATATGTTTGAATTTCACTAAGTGCTATAGCTAGGGCGTAATCGGGGATAGTTGTTAGTAGAATAGTCGCTAGTATAAGAATAGTATTCCTTAGTCGGAAATTGCAAATCATAGAGAGGCACTCAACCAAGTGCGAGTTAGTACTCGGACGAGTACCAGTTACTCGACTGAGTAAACCCTAGCACTCGACCGAGTGGACCATTTTCCAGAAACTTGAAAATTTCTAGAAATGGGTCACTCGACCGAGTGGAGAGGGCACTCGACCAAGTGGACTCATTACTCGACCGAGTGGACTCAACACTCGACCGACTGGACACAACACTCGACTGAGAGCCATTTTCTGGGTTGTGAATTTCGCGAGATTTGCATTATTACCTTATTTCTTGCATTTCTTCATCATTTCTCAAAACAAAAATACCTGAATCTCTTTAATTTTTTTTTTAAAAAACTACATTGTTTATGTTTGTTGCTTGGACTTAAGCTTTCTACTTCATTTTATCCTCTTAATTCTTGCTAATTAAACAATGTGAGTGGTCTTCCCCTACTCTTATTTTTCCCAATTTGGTTTTGTTTGAATCCACGCTAATTCCTCCAAATTTTTGTCAATTAATTGCATGATTTGTTTGATTCATGATATTAATGACCTTTTTATAACATTTATAATATCAAATCAATAATTTGATTTGGTGTTTGATGCATGGTTGATTGTTTAATATGTATTCTCGGGTCAATAATTTGATTTGGTGTTTGATGCATACTTGATTGTTTAACAAGGACTAAAGTTTGTTTGATATTGGTAACTCTTGTTATACATTTGAAATTTGGTCTTGAAAATTTTGCCCCGAAGATTTTGAAACTTTAATGTTCATGCGTAAATTTCGATTTTCGTGTTTACAAACTTAGTTTAAGTTAACTAATGGAACTCAAGAATCTTGTCGCGCTTAAGTTTTGATTTTTCCTTGTTAGTAACGACCTGTATTACTTTGAATCAAAATTTCTTCTTAAAATGTTGTCCAAATCTTTTGAAATTTAAAACGAATGATTTCGATTCTTGCACTCAAAACACGATATAATTATTTCCTAGTGCTTAGTACTTCTTAATGTTGCAATGTGTCGCACTAACCTAGGAGTTTTGCCTTACAATCGCCTTGAGTTTTGACATGTAAGTTAGCTATACCGAAAATTTGATTTTATACCCCATTCTTACGTAATTATGTCATAAAGATTCACATGTTGTTCAATGATGTTAGGCATGGCCTTAAATTTTAAAACTTTGTTTTAAAGTTTCCTAGATTTAATTAAATGATAAGACTTCAATTTTGTTAGTAAAGTTTTGCATCGTCTTCAAACGATAATTCCGTCTTGATAATTTGACTTAATTTTTTGAGATCCAATATGACTGTAATACCTCGTATTTATTTAAGTATAGCTAGACCGAATAAAGAACCCACTCGGCCGAGTGCAGATCCACTCGACCGAGTGGAGGACCGAGTACTCCAATACAGCAGGCTGGGAAGCCTGTAAAGTTGGTCACTCGACCGAGTGACCATCCACTCGACTGAGTGGAGCCTCCACTCGATCGAATGGGCTTCCACTCGACCGAGTGCCGGTCGAGTGAGTTTTATACGGGAAATGTTTGGTGAGATGTCGCTTTCATAACCCTATCATTTCAGATTCCCTATACCAAAACCCCTCTCAAACACTATTCACCACTCTCTAAACTTCACCAACTTCTCTCTAAACTCTCCACCATCAAATCCTCTCAAGAACCCTAATTTCACTAAAGGAGATTCTTGCCTCCTTAGCCTTTCTTCTTTGTTGTAAGTAGATCTACACTTCCTCTTCTCCTCTATTTTGTTTTAATAACTCTATTTAGTTAGTAGATTAATCCTTACTTAATTATGTTGTAAGAATTCAAGGGGTTAAGTTAGTATGTTGTTATAATAGATTGTAGTGTTAATTATAATAACTAATATGTGTAGGAAGCTTCATTGAGGAGCATTTCTAGGGATTAACTTGTGGAATTGTGAAGATAAGCTCAAGGTAGGGTTTCCCTATTTAGCTATGGTGTTATGAGTGTTTAATTGTGCATTTAATACCATTAATTACATTTATCTCATAGTAGTTGCATTATAACATGTTTTGGATAATTAGGGTTTGGTACATATTGTGGTCTCATAATGATTTTGGGAATAATGAGTATGGTGAATGAATCCAATATTAATTATCTTGCACTATAACATGTTAATAAGCAATTAAAAGAAGAGAAAATGAATTAATGAAGTTATGAGCATGAATTGGTTGTTGTATGAATTTAATGGCATGCTTGTTTAGTTAATTGTTCTTGTTGTTGGTGAATTGTTGACATTGGAGATTGTTGGGGGATCTTGATGATGGTTTTGGAGACGGAAGGCGGTTGGGAAACCGTCTTCCGCTCAAGTCTCCCTTGGAGCTTCCCACTCCAATGGAATGTGCATATTGAGTACTTGGGTTATGGAGGGACTCATGCAGTGAGGCATGTTGTTTGGTAGGGGACTCGAGTCGCACTCGTGCCCGGTACCACAGACGTGTTCCGAGTACTTTAGTGGTTTTGGTGATGTCGTGGGCATGTCCCGGTCACGATTGGAGGAGATGAGTTGGTGGATACTTTTCATGTTTTCATACCTCATTAAATTAGTAAGTTAGTTGCATCTCTTGTTTATTATTGAACATTTATATCATTGGCTAACACTCGGGTTTGAATGTCTGTGATAAACCATATGGTGATTCCGCCCATATGGGGAGCAGTGTCGACAGGTGTGCATGTTTGAGTAGCGGGCTTGGGAGCGGTCTACCTCGTTGTCGCCACTTGTTCTTATTTAGTTTTGACATTTAAACTCCTTTTGATTTGGTTGTAATATTGGGATGATTTTCATATCCCTTAACTTGTGGTCACTTAACTTTACAACTTCACTATTTATGTTATCTAAAGTACTTTTTTACTTGTTGTTCGCACTACACTCTTGGGAAACCAAGGCTTGTGACACCTCCATATGATGGGAATTGCCTAGAGGAAGGGCCCTGACTTATGGGGGTGTTACAAAGTGGTATCAGAGCGATGGTTTTAGAGCCTAACCCAGGAACCAATGAATTAGGGTGAGTCAATTTAAAATGAACCCGGTTTGAGTTTTAGAGGGTTTGTGACAAGGTTCGGGGACGTCTCAAAGTTGAGTACTTGTCCTCTTAACTTGAGTCGGTCACTACGCGTGGGTAATGGGGCGTGTTTGGTGTATATGATTGTTGCATACTTCTTGCTTGATGTTGTGAAATTTGGTATGCTTGGTGATGTCTTAAATGATAATATGCTCAATAATGGTAGACTTTTGAGAAAGATAAGTGGAATGTATACGTGTTAAGTACCATTATACGTGTGTCATATGTTGTGCATATGTCTATATTCTCTCCCGTGCTTGCGTATTGGAACATGTGAATAGGGTTATATGTCGACTTGTGTGAGTTAGAATGAGTAAATAGCTCTTATGTAATGTAATCGGCCAAGTGAAGAGATGAACTCCGTCGACTAGATAGCACTTGACCGAGTGCCCCTCCCACTCGACCGAGTGGATACTTTTCTAGAATAAAAGAGCTCCTGTAAGTTACCACACTCGACCGAGTGAAGGTCTCACTTGATTGAGTGTGTCCTGCTCGATCGAGTATTATGGCCACTTGACCGAGAGGATTATGGGAGAATTTTGGAAACATTCTGATTGGCGTGACACTCGACCGAGTGAAGGACTTACTCGACCGAGTGTATTGCACTCGATCGAGCTGCGAGACCACTCGATCGAGTGAACCTCTGGGGATTTTGGGAAACCTTCTGATTGTTGAGACACTCAACCAAGTGGGATACCACTCGACCAAGTGGGCTCACCCCTCGACCGAGTGACTTTCCTCACTCGACCGAGTGGACCTGTATAGTGGTCAATACCCATTGGCTCGTGCTTTGAGGCATATATTGACGTTTTTTATGCTTATTGAAGAGACATTATGCCAAGGCCGCGTGCAAGGACTCCTCCCCCCCCCCTCCCCGCCTCGCGTGTCCGGGGAGGAAATGGTGTTGGAGTATGTGTCCTCAACAATGGTGCGATCACATTATTGAAACTCATGATAAGAATACGTAAGGGATGATTCAATATATATAGTCAACTGATCAACATTAATCGGTAATGATTAGCTAACTAGAGTTTGACATTACTGTCGGTTGACGGTGGTGGTCGGTTGATCCCTTAAGGTCACACCTAAAGGACGATTCCCTCCATTGTAAATTTAATCGATTATATGACGATACAGATTGATTAAATCCTTAAATTGAACAAATTGATATATAAGAGAGAATATTATATCTTATTGTAATGTGATTAAATAAGATTCAATTTAGTAATTAATATGTTATATTACTAAAATTGATTATGTTTATGAAACATTTGAGATAAGAGTAATTGGTTAATCATAATTGCAAAATATTGTAGATTATATTAACTAGGTAAAATGTGATCCATTTTATTTACATGTAATTCTGAATTCCTTGTTAATTTGTTAAATATAATTTTATTTAATACATAATTATATTTAATTAGTTAAATATGCATTATTATGTCTAATGACATGTTACATGTCACACAAATTACAAAGATAAAATGGAGGTCCATTTTAAGTGGATAAAACCGGTTTATGAAGGGGTTAGTGGGTGATTATTTTATGCTAATTAGAACATAATGATGACCCCATTTGCATGAAAGATACCTACACCTATTCAAGCTTTTCTTGTAAAGAACAAAAGGCAAAATTGGGAAGAAAAATTGGACTACCCCATGTGACGAAAAACCGGTCCCTCCCCCTCTCTATAATGTAGAAGTTGTTCTCATTTTTAGAGCATGAGAAAAATACTCATGCCTGCTTATCTCTCTTCTTTTCTCTACATTCTCTCAAAATACATAAATTAGTTTATGTAATAAAATTTGTTATTAGATCTAATATCACAAATATATTACTAAGTGTGTAGTATTTTTATTAGATCAAAATTTAAGGTTCACTACTCTTATTATCTAGTTAATAATATTTGTAGTATTAAGGGATAGTCTTGGTGCAACTAAGTGGAGGTATTCCACCATGAATACTTGAAGATTTTGGAGGTTCATCCTTTTACTAATAGCTCAAGATCAACAAGAGAAGGAGTCTCTTGTGGTGCCCTATTTCGAACAATACAACAATGTAAGGAGAATTGTTTTTGCTTCTTAATCTTCTTATTTTGTATAATCTCATTTTGCATGCAACTAGATCCATGAGATAAATTAATGAGTAATTTATAAAATCAATTAAATAAGTTTAATAGGGGTTTTAAGAAACTTTCAATTGGTATCAAAGCTTTGGTGTTGCATGCATATCATTTTATTGTTTTTTATGAGTTATTTGATAACAAAATAAAAACTAAAATTTGTGATTTATAAGGATAAAGCCACGAAATTTTTTGCATGTAATATATTCTGGTTCTAAAATATTTTTAGGTCATATTGATGATTTATGGATGATTATTGCTAATTTTAATGATTTTTAGTGAAATAATTACATTTTAATGAGTAAAATGAATTTTTATTTACTAAAAATAGTTAAACTTTGAAACTACCATGAATTTTTAGTATGACCTCACATGCATATTTTACTTATTCTATGTAAAATTTCGTATTAATGTGATTAATATTGCATGATTTATGATTTTTATGTGATAAAAATGCTTTAAATGGAGGTTAAATGGCTAAAAATAGTTAAACTTCGAAACAGGCCATGAAATTTTAATATAATGTCACATGCATATTTTAAAGATTGTATGTAAAATTTGAGATAAATGTGATTTATTATGCATGATTTATAATTTTAATGGTTAAAATGATATAAATAGTGACTATTTTTAGCAAAAATAGCTAAAATAAATTTTATGGCATGAAATTTTTCTCTAATGTTGTATATATGATATGGACATCATATCTAAAGTTGCATGATCAATTTTTATTGATTTGGTATGTTTATTGATTTTTATGTGATAAAATCGATAAAAGGGCAACTTTATTGGTCATAAAAATTAATTCGAAATTTTTGGTTGAAATTTTGCCATTTCCAGGGTTTGGAAATTATTTAAGAATGTTAAAAATTTTGATTTTGATTTTTCCATAATTTTTATGTTTAATTTGGAATTAAATGGTAAAAGTTATGTTTTATACGATTTATTAATGAAGTAAATTATAGATATTTAGATGACAAATTTTATTGAGTTTTTGAAATCTTGATAATATTCCAGTATTTACAAAAATGCGATTTCGAATTGTTTCAAAATTTTTATAATTTATTGGGAATCATTTCATAATTGTTATGATTAAGAGAAGTTTAAATAAGCAATAATACAAAACCAAGTTGAATTATTGTCAAATGTTTAGTGAAGACTAATTTTTGTGTCCTAAGAAGGTTAGGATAATTAACTTAGGCTTAAATTTGATTTAAGTATTGATTTGTGATTTTAATAAGTTGTTTCACGCATTTCCATAAAACCGGATTATATACGATATAAGGTTTAAATAGGGCGATTTGGCACTTAATTTGGCATGTTAGATCATATAATAATGCTGCATATTTCATTGATGAATGTCATATTTTATTTATGTAATTTTAAATTAAGTAATTTTATCTTAGTATGGCCTTAGTTTTAATCAGTATTACCCGTAATGTAAGGGATTACTGATTCGGTTGTAGTTTTAATGTGATCTCGTATCACTTTTATTTTTACTAGTTTTTCATATTACAAATGTATAATAGGAATAGCTATGTATTTTATTATATTTGTAATTCCGGAGTTCCTTCAAGACGGTGCCAATTGGAAAGGCGTTCCGATCAAGACGGAGTCCTTGGGAAGCGTGCCACTTGAAGTTCAAGGGACCAATGGAGTTGGTTTCCGAATTTGTAAATAGAATATTAGATTTTATGTTTTAGGATGGCCATACTAGGAAATTTATTTATTGCTTTGCATTTTTTTTATATGTTGCATGCATTGCCAAATCGCCATTAACATCACATGCATTTTTATATATTTATATCGTCTTTTCGACCGTGTCGATTATTATTATCGCTAGTTCACTAATATAGTTCACATAAAAGTGATATATAATAAATCGACAAGAACTCTCACATATTTAAAATTGAGATTAGCCTTTTTAAATAGTAGGACCCATGAATCCCTTTGACATTTGGGGTAGATTCCGTTTCCCGGGGTACTTTCAGTTTTCATCGGGTAAGTGGGGTAATAACAAGTTAATACACGCGAAATTTGGATGGACTCAACGGGACATGAAGACTAGTCTTATGTTCCGGGGCTAGAGATGAACTTAACGTAATTTCATCGACCGAGAGTTCAAATTGTAGAATCGGTTAAAGAGTTAACCCACCGAGTTATATTAGTGAGGGATGTATCGATTTCCCCGTGCCCGAGTTAATATGGATTTGGATCTCGGAATCATTTATATAATTGGGTGGAGGTCATTATATAAATGATAAAACATGCTAAAATGTTTTCATATATTAACGATGAATGTTTCTTTTCCCACTATTTCGTTGTTTTATATTGTTCTTTATCATCGCTCCTACTCATATACGATATCATTCGATTGCAACACGAGTCTCCGCTAAACCACTATTACTAACGACAAATAGAATATCTTTCTAAATCCTCAGATGAACCATCTAAATAGGGCATGGACTAGTTTCATGGAATCGTTCTATTCCATAGAACTCCATAGGAGTTGTCCTATAAGATTAGCATCTTAAATTCCTAACATGCCTATGTATGATTTCTTGTGAAGATGTATGAATAGAAGTAATGATTAGTCAAAATATGTTTTGATAATATATTCTATGCATCCACGGTTCAAAAGTCTTATTGCTCAAACTAAACACTTGTCATCAAGTATTTAAGTTATTGTTAACATGACAATGTTAAATTGGTAAATTGATTTGTTAGAAATTTTGATTAACCAAATACCACAATAGAGTTAACCCTTGTGAAGGATTAACTAGGAATTTAAATGAAGATAAGTCTTCATCAAGTAGAAATTCTTGAAGTCAGTGGGAACAATAAGAAGTAAGTACCTATCTTAATCGTTAAGGATAGAACTAGGTTCGAAAGAGAAGGTGTTAGACACTTAAATAGATACAAACCCCAATAAGTAAAGATCAAGAAAGTTTGTCATGTGACTCCAACATATTCCTTCTCGAAAATCTATGACATTGACATTGCATTCTTACCAAATACCACATCATGAGGATTTGATACAAATTTGTGGATTTTATCATGATATTTGGCATTATCGTGTGATGACTAGCAAGAATAAGTTCAGAAATTTGCATGAATGGAACTAGGGTAGTTGCCATTTCATCTATGAACATATAAATGATGTAGTGTACTTATTTTAGTTTTGTATTTAGAAATGTACCTCAATAATTGTTATGATGGATACTAAGTCTAAATAAGAATATAATTCAAGTTTTTTTTTTATGAAACGCAAAGGGTTTCTCTATTATGCAATTAAAACAAGCGTTGTGCCCTTACATACCACGATTATGTTTATGGTGAGACCATAAAAATCAAGTTAATTATATTCAAACTAGAAATAAATGTCATATTTACAAGACTCAAGTTGGTGACCCCAATCATTTCTCAATTCTCGATTGAAAATCACATTTAGAAACTACTTTTGACTAGTCTCCCAAACCATTTGATTGGGAATATTTTGGTGTATACGAATCTTGTATTCAAAGCAAGTTAATTCATGACTTTTTCTGGAAAAGGATTATGAATAGAGCAAGATATTCGCCTTATTTACACTTTGAAGTGTATGATCGAATACAATTTCAATTAGACAAGGATATTACTTCTTCATCTCTTTTACCAACGAATTAGGTAGATACTTGATATCCACTTAATGAGGTAAGAAGAGAAATTCTTTGAATAAGTTCATTGAATTCTTTACATGAGGTATCGAAACCTAGAGATTATATAATCAAAGTATTAGTACTTTGTTAAGATCGGAAAAATAAAGTAATAACTTTGATTTACACCGTATTAGTGTAATGTGATTGGCTAACTAGAGTTTGACATTACTGTCGGTTGACGGTGGTGGTCGGTTGATCCCTTAAGATCACACCTAAAGGACGATTCCCTCAATTGTAAAGTTAGTTGATTGTATGACGATACAGATTGATTAAATCCTTAAATTGAACAAATTGATATATAAGAGAGAATATTATATCTTATTGTAATGTGATTAAATAAGATTCAATTTAGTAATTAATATGTTATATCACTAAAATTGATTAATGTTTATGAAACATTTGAGATAAGAGTATTTGGTTAATCATAATTGCAAAATG
The DNA here is from genome assembly GCF_048544455.1 of Silene latifolia. Lineage (NCBI taxonomy): Eukaryota > Viridiplantae > Streptophyta > Magnoliopsida > Caryophyllales > Caryophyllaceae > Silene > Silene latifolia. The sequence continues at coordinate 86,297,948 of NC_133534.1, forward strand.
TTATAGATTATATTAACTAGGTCTAATGTGATCCATTTTATTTACATGTAATTCTGAATTACTTGTTAATTTGTTAAATATAATTTTATTTAATACATAATGATATTTAGTTAGTTAAATATGCATTATTATGTCTAATGACATGTTACATGTCACATGTCACACAAATTACAAATGACAAATTACAAAGATAAAATGGAGGTCCATTTTAAGTGGATAAAACCGGTTTATGAAGGGGTTAGTGGGTGATTATTTTATGCAAATTGGAACATAATGATGACTCTATTTGCATGAAAGATACCTACGCCTGTTCAAGCTTTTCTTGTAAAGAACAAAAGGCAAAACAGGGAAGAAAAATTGGACTACCCCATGTGACGAAAAACCGTTCCCTCCCCCTCTCTATAATGTAGAAGTTGTTTTCATTTTTAGAGCATGAGAAAATACTCATGCATGCTTATCTCTCTTCTTTTCTCTACATTCTCTCAAAATACATAAATTAGTTTATGTAATAAAATTTGTTCTTAGATCTAATATCACAAATATATTACTAAGTGTGTAGTAATTTTATTAGATCAAAATTTAAGATTCACTACTCTTATTATCTAGTTAATAATATTTGTAGTATTAAGGGATAGTCTTGGTGCAACTAAGAGGAGGTATTCCACCATGAATACTTGAAGATTTTGGAGGATCATCCTTTTACTAATAGCTCAAGATCTACAAGAGAAGGAGTCTCTTGTGATGCCCTATTTCGAACCATACAACAATGTAAGGAGATTTGTTTTTCCTTCTTAATCTTCTTATTTTATATAATCTCATTTTGCATAAAACTAGATCCATGAGATAAATTAATGAGTAATTTATAAAATCTATTAAATACGTTTAATTGGGGTTTGTCTTCCGCTGTGTCAGACGATGTCATTAGTATTCAGTTTCGGCTAGTAGACATTTGGTTTTGGAACTTGTATTTGATTTATCAGTTTGGCTTTGAGCATGTAAACTTTTAAGTTATATTTACTTTTAAAGTACGTTTCGTTATTGTCTTATGATATTTATTGCCTCGGATATTCGAGATGGTGACGTTCCTATACCTGAGTGATCTTGGTAAGGCACTTGGAGTATAGGGGCAGGGCCGTCCCGGTAGTTTTGGGGGCCATGTGCGAAATTTTAAAGAGGGGCCCCAGGTTCGATTCCCGACAACCTTATTTTGCTAAAAATTGAATAACACCATTGTGTAAAAATTTAACAAAATTAAACTTGGAGCAGGAATCGAACCAAAGACCATTTGACAAATATACCTAGTCTTACCATTGAGTCAAGCGGATTATTACATTGAAAATACGTGCTAAATTAATTATTAACTATTACAGATATTTCTTGAGATTGGAGCCCCATCAAGTCGGGGGCCCTGTGCGGTCGCACCGCTTGCACAACCTCAGGGCCAACCCTGTATGGGGGTGTCACAACAACGTTGTCCAACATCAATACTATAACCACGATACTACCATTAGTCATCCGTTCTTTAACGAAGTTTACCTCTAAGTCCAACATCACCAATTCATCATCCTATGAACCACTCTTCTAATTAATTACTAACAACATCATATAATTATGGCCTAAACACAGTAGCATTTGTCTTTGTCCACTCCAAACTCACGCCCTTATAATACTCTAACCCATTTCATAAAAGAATAGACAATTATCGCCATATATAATAATAATCCTCATAGCCCATCACCATGGTAAGTTCCCAGCATATAATATAACAAGTCAATGTAAATATCATCAGTGTAAACAACTCTGAGTGCTAGGAGTATTTGGTGACCGAAATTGGGTTGCCTTTATAACAAGATTTTGATTTATGAAATAGAGCAAAACATTATTGAATGAATACTTACAATATATAGAATACGAAAGAGATAAGGGGCGGATGATAGGAAAATCGGTGTCGAAGTCCCAAAATTTTGCTGATGGACTTTGATGTATGGTGAGCACAGGCAAGAAGATGCACAATGGTGAAAGAAAACAAAGTAGAAAGATGAAAATTAGTGCCGTCAAGTTGAGAGGATCAAAAGTTACAGTGGAGAGAATGAGACGGTTGGGTTTAGGTTAATTTAGAGAAATTATTTAATATTTTCTTTCCTTTGAGTCATATATAAGCTCGGTACAAGTCCAACTCGAAACTGAAATCAGGCTTTTGAAATTATCTTTAAATCTCGATATGAACCAAATCAATTTTATTTTCTTAAAGTTAAAATCGGAAATGTATTTTTTTCTAAGAGATACTTGGTTTTAAAATTTTCAATTAAGAGTCCCAAAACTAATAATACGAGAAAGTTACACCTTATAAATAACTCGGAAAATAATGGGTGTTACAGCGAGAGATGCAATCTACGTAACCTCAAATCTTCTCTTAAAGGTTTTAAATGTTGAAAAGGTGTTTAAGAAATAATGACGAATCCTTTTATATTAATCTCGCGTTATTAACAAAACCCGTCAAAATAAACCCGTAAAACACACTTACTCGATCGAGTAAGTGACTTACTCGATCAAGTGCCCCTTACTCGATCGAGTCCCCAACTTACTTGATCGAGTACCCTACAGACAGCCTACTGTTTTGCGTCAAAAACTACTTACTCGACAGAGTAAGCCCCACTCGATAGAGTACCCATAGACATAGAAAACCGTAGTATTACAGTCTTCCCTCCTTAAAAAGAACTTCGTCCCTGAAGTTCAACCCATAAGTAAAAACAAAACAATCTAACTTCCCTCCGACACAACAACATAACCAAAACTCAAAACAAAACTCAAAACACACCTCCCAAAACAACACTCAACCCGACTCAAGACAACTACTAACTTTACTAAAACCATCATAAAACATACAAAAACTCTATGCGACCATCTCCTACCCCCCTAAAAGAAACATGGTTACTTCCCCGTAACCACACATACCTGATCAAAAAGAGATGGATACCGACCCTCATAGCCTCCTCCGCCTCCCAAGTAGCCTCCTCAACCTCATGATTAGACCAAAGAACCTTAAGCAACATTGTTTCCCCATGTCTCGTTTTCCTAACCTTGCGATCAAGAATCTGTTTCGGCACCTCAAGATAAGACAAGGTCTCATCCAACTCGATATTCTCTACATCTAACACATGTGAAGGATCACTCACATACTTCCGCAGTTGAGACACATGAAACACATTATGCACTCTATCTAAAGCAGCTGGTAAGGCTAACCGGTAAGCAACCTCACCCTCACGATCTAAAATCTCATATGGTCCTATAAACTTCTGACTCAGCTTCCCTTTCTTACCAAATCTCATGACCCCACGTATAGGAGACACTTTCAAAAGAACCTTGTCCCCAACCTGAAACTCTATGTCACGACGATGTAAATCTGCATAACTCTTTTGTCGATCCTGGGCCGCTTTCATCTTCTGTCTGATCAGCTTAACCTGTTCAACCATCTCCTGCACCATCTCTGGTCCTAAAACCACTGCCTCAGCTCTATCATCCCAACAAATTAGGCTCCTACATCTCCTCCCATACAGAGCCTCAAATGGTGCCATGCCTATACTCGTGTGATAACTGTTGTTATAAGAAAACTCAATTAGGTCCAATCTCTGTTCCCAGCTACCACCAAAATCCATAACACAAGCTCGCAACATATCCTCTAAAGTCTTAATGGTCCTCTCTATCTGGCCATCTATCGCAGGATGAAATGCAGTACTCATCTTCAAAGTAGTTCCCATCAACTCCTGCAACTCTTTCCAAAACCGTGATATGAACCTCGCATCTCTATCAGACACTATATCCTTAGGCACCCCATGCAAACGTACCATATGATTCCTATAAGCCAAAGCTAACTGTATCTTGGCCCAAGTATCTTTCATCGGCACAAAGTGAGCTGACTTGATCAAACGATCCACTATAACCCATATCATGTTATTACCCTGTTGACTCCTCGGCAAGCCCACTATAAAATCCATATAGATGGGCTCCCACTTCCACTCAGGTACCTCAAGAGACTGAATCTTACCTTGTGGTCGTCGTTGTTCGCCTTTAACTCTCTGACATGTCAAACAACGAGCCATAAACTCAGCTGTTGCTTTCTTCATCCCAGGCCACCATAAAGTCTTCTTCAAATCGTTATATAACTTGTCACCGCCTGGATGTACCAAATACGGTGTGCAATGAGCCTCTGTCATGATCATCTTTTTCAACTCCTCATCTCTAGGAACACACCATCTCCCATCAAACCTCACACTGCCATCTGTATGTCTAGAGAATCTAGACACTGTCCCTTTCTCTACTCCAGCTCTCCACTCCTGAATCTTGGGATCCAAAGCCTGTTTCCTGCGAATATCATCATAAAGATCTGGCTCCACTGTCAAATCCCCTATAGCATCCCCTTTCTGTATCATGTGTATCCCCATCTTCCCCACCTCATCTCTCAACCTCATCAAAGACATAGCTGTGCATAGAGAATGCAAACTCTTCCTGCTCAACGCATCTGCAAACACATTAGCCTTCCCTTCATTGTATATAATATCCATGTCATAATCCCTAATCAGCTCCATCCACCTCCTCTGTCTCATGTTCAACTCCTTTTGAGTGAAGATGTACTTGAGACTCTTGTGATCTGAAAACACCTTAAAGGTCACCCCATAAAGATAGTGCCTCCAAATCTTGAGAGCAAACACAACTGCACCCAACTCCAAATCATGTGTCGGATAATTCTCCTCATAAGGCTTCAGTTGCCTAGAAGCATAGGCAATCACTTTCCCGTTCTTCATCAACACACATCCCAAACCATTCTTTAAAGCATCTGTATATACCTCAAAGTTCTCACTCCCTTCAGGTAATGCTGAGATTGGAGCTGTGGTCAAACGCTCCTTTAATGTTTGGAACGCCATCTCACAACTTTCATCCCAACGAAACCTATTCTCTTTCCTCATCAAAGCCGTCATAGGTCTAGCTATCTTGGAAAAGTCCTTCACGAACCGTTGATAGTACCCTGCCAAACCCAAGAAACTCCTGATATCTGCCATATTCTTCGGTGCTTCCCACCGAGTAACTGCCTCTATCTTTGCAGGATCAACGACAACACCCTTATTTGAAATCACATGCCCTAGAAAAGCAACCTCCCCGAACCAGAACTCACACTTAGACAACTTTGCATACAACTAATTGTCTCGCAAAGTCTGCAACACTATTCTCAAATGCTCCTCATGCTCCTCCTTAGTCTTAGAGTAGACTAAGATGTCATCGATAAAGACCACAACAAACCGATCCAAGAACTGACCGAAGACCTGGTTCATCAAATCCATAAACACTGCAGATGCATTAGACAACCCAAACGACATCACAACATACTCATAGTGACCATACCTCGATGTAAAAGCTGTCTTCGATATGCCATCCTCCCGAATCTTAACTGATGATAACCCGACCTCAAATCTATCTTAGAAAAGACCGCTGTGTTAGGTTCATATACCTATTATTAGACTCTTCTAATAGTGAACTAATTAACTTCTTAATATTTGTTCGTTAGATCTAGTGCATGCATAATAAAATAAGAGATTAATAAAGAAAAACAATGTCCCTTACATTGTTATTTGGTTCGAAATAAGGGCACAAATAAGGTCATCTTCCTTATTTGTTCTTGAGTTTAATATGGTGGATGATCCTCCAAAAATCCCTATGTAGAGATCCTCCTTAGATTGCACCCAAGACTAATCCCTTAAACTAGTATACAAATTAACTAGATTAATACACTAGTACCCTTAAAATTAATTCTAATAATATAGTTATTACTACACTAGTAATCCTATATTATGTTTAGAATTTATGATGAACAACTTCTAAGTTCTAAAAAATTGTTTTGTGAGAAGTAGAGAGAATATTGAGCAAGTTTGCATGTGATGTGAATGAATGAAAATAAGAGAACAAACACTACTACAATTATTCTCAAAGAGGATGGTTCAAAACCGTCCTTAACTGTTAAACCAACCGTCCTAAATTCACCCGTCCTCGTTGCCTAAGAGGACGGTTTACTCTAAGTCAAACCGTCTTGTTTAGTTGTTAAAAGCAGGACGGTTGTTTATCTGAACCGTCTTCTTTTGATTTTCTAAGAGGACGTGTCCATGTCAGAACCGTCTTGTTTTGGATACATGGCGCGCACAACTTTATGACGCTTTGTTCACGAACCGTCTGCTACATATTTTTCGCGCCAATTTTTGAAATCAATTTCGTGCCAATTTTTTAAATCAATTTTGCGCCAATTTTTCAAATCAATTTCGCGCCAATTTTTCAAATCAATTTCATGCCAATTTACGAATATACCCTGCACAATATTGCCACACATCCATACGCTTTCACACAACCATATTTTTGTAAAGGGATTTATTTCATTATTCGTACCCTATACGACAATAGTCGTATAGCTTAAATATTATATCCGGCTACATTTCCATAAATCTAGCAAATATTCTTACAATTATACTCCAAAATCCAACGAATCAAAACCAAAAAAGTTTGAAGCTCCAAATAACAAGCTATCGACAATTTTGAACACAAGCACTAACACAAGTTTCTCCATCCACAAACCATCACATAAACTATCCGACAAGCCTAATTACTTTAGACGTTGCCATCAAATATTTGCGCCTTAAAATTCAATGCATATCTAGCCCAAATTTCCCGCACCTCATCCGTTTGCTCAACCGAGTATGTCTTTGGAGCTCTAATCATGAACTGCATATAAAGTAACCAAAATAACACAATTATAATTATTTACACACCTACATGTTTAATTCATATAAAATGAAGTAAATATTGAAATAAAATAAACAAATGAAAGGACGTACATTTGGAATAATATTAATATATCGTCCTCTGATGATCTCCAACATATATCGGCAAATATAATATCCACATAAGACGGTCCCAAAGGGCTATGTAGGACACTAAGATCGAAATCATGTCAACTCCAACATTTATAGAATAAGCCCACAACATTAAAAACATAGACTATATAATCATGTCAACTACAACGTATCGAAGTCATACTTCATATTACTGGTTTTTAGCTTATTTAGGCTTAATTATAGTAAAAACCAATAATGAGTCACACACTACTATCACATAGACTGGCTTGTGTAGGCTGGACAGTCAATAATACGTCAAAAGGCTATCTTCTCAAAATACTCTGAATTTCAATTTAACTCACAATAAACTACACTATTACTCACTATTACTCCCCTTTTCTGGTATTACACTCGGGTAACCATATACCTGTTTAGCAAGTTACTCCCCTCAATCTCCATGACCCACCTTAGTCCCCTGCCCTTATTCATGCATATTTCACCATCACCAACCCCACAACCGCCAACTTATTCATCCACAACCACGTTATTCATCAGCACCACAATCACCCATGACTCACCCTGGTAAAGGGACCTCTTCTTACATACAAAAAAAATCGGTAAAAAAAGAGATAAAAGCACTATTAGTATTAGTTGAAGGGGTACTTTTATTATTTTCCATTCAAGCTGTTTTTCTTGGTGACACGCCATACTAGATGTGTTTGTCACATTCTCTCTAACAAAGGAATAAAATTCAGCTAACCCGACATCATATTCTGGGTCACCTTTTTTTGCATCAAACATCCAAGTACGAGCCATATTTATCTATATAATCATATAGATAAAGTCAGATGTGTAAAGACTAACCGATTCTCTACTTCACAGAATCAGAGACACGAACACATGGACATGGAAACAGATTACTGAATGAGTTAAGTTGTTACAGGCTGTTATGTTATAGAGTTTGTATCTCATCTCTTTATAATTTAGTTTATAGAGTTCATCACTTTCCCAAATAAAATTCTACTTACATTTTAATAATATTGTTTTTTCTAATGTAATTTTAAGTTGCTCAATATTATTTAATAATTCTTTGTATATTTTAAGGCTGTTATGTCAGCACTTGCTACACCCAACAACCTGAAAGAAAACAATGACAGGAAGAAGTTCAATTGTTTCATTGTAGACCTAGACTACAGTGTGCTTAATCCAAGCTGTACTGGATTCTAGACCTAATGCTCAGCACCGTTTCTACGAATCTGCCTCTTGGTAACTCCAGCCCATGGTATTAAATCAACGCCTCTACCACATTCACTGCATTTTGCAGCGATACTGGCAGAAGGCAGTATTTAGCTAGGTTAAGTCGCCACATCCATTAGCGTGATAGCACACTCAGACCAACTGCTAATGATGTCTCTCCACAATCTAATCCCCCTATCTACCATGGAGACAGACAGACAGTCTACCTCCTTAGATGAAACACCTATGCCTATCCATTTTTCACTCATACTTTTTTAGTCAATAACTTTAGTATTTATTAAAAAAAAAAAATCAGAGTGGTACAATATAAGCACAGTTGAGATGACTTGTTCCAGGCTTCTAGGTCTAGGAAGGGGAAGAAATCAATGAAACCTTATATGTCAGTAAATGTTCAACAGATAAATGATAAAAAAACTATCCTTGATAAGTTATTCGGCAACATAAGATAATAAGATATGATATATTTTCAAAATACATTTCAAACAGAATGAAGGAATAAGAGAAGGTCATCTGGCAGCCGTAAGTACGAGGAGGAATTGAGATGATAACCTTGGCTTGAGGCTAAAAATGAAAATTTTATTTTACCGCTCATCTCCCATCTCTACCCATAGACTAAAAGCCTTAAAACGTAAAATTAAAACCTCCCACCACTCAGTATATTCATATTTTCTAGAGATGAGAGGGAATTGAGATGATAACCCTAATCTGAAAATTACGCAAAGAAAAAAATCATCATGGTGGCCAAATTAACATATGAGGTATGCTGCTTCTTTCCCATCCTTTTTATATATTTGTAAATATTTTGAAATGCAATCCATAATTCTATCAATAGTTATTTAGTAAATTAAATTATTAACAACCATCTTAACTTATAAATTTATGACCCTTCCTTTTAAGAATATATACTCGTATCGTTTTTTAAAATTCTCAAAATGACAAATAGTCTAATTTTTTTTTGGGAATTCAACCTATTAATACAAGTATTTATCATTAACTTTTTCTGCAAAGACCAAACTAATAAAGATTATTGTTCGTATTGCTAACAATTTACAACTACATTTGCTATAATGAACAACTAACAAATTACGATTAATAAGGTAGTGACCAACTAATGCAACAACTAATATATTTAATGCATAAAGCCTTTTAAAAATAGGAATTAAATAATAAACCGTTGAAAAAAACAAAAATGTGCTCATTTTGACCACACAATGGGATTCGTACTAGTGACCACATAAGTCTTCAGCATCCTTAATCTATCTGCTATTACCAACTATACTACTTTGAATAAACAGTGTTCTATAAATTTTTAACTCTGAAAAGAGGTTAGGCTGTAGCCCATACAGCCCATTAGCTAGCCCCGTCCTTGCCTGTGTGTAATTACTCTCTTGTAAAAAGTTATAGTATGTTATAGATGAGCTAATATTTACAGGGTAGTTTTGTATTACACCTTATTGTCAAAGGAAAGTTGAACTTGTGGGTTGTGACTTGTATCTTGTGGTGCAAATGATTTTATAGTTCACCCATTCTTGTTTAAGACCGTCTTAACATAAGACGATTCCTATAACGGATTATAATGGATATGGAAATAAAAAGAGTTTGTGAGACGTCTTAACTTAAGACGGTCTTAAGCAAGACCTACTCTTTATAGTTGATGAGTCCCTGCCTTGTCTTTCTCAATCAAAGGGCTATTGCTATATTTGCTTTCATACCTATGCAAGGTGTTTTGGTATTAGATATTTGCATATTCATGCGCCTTGTGAAGCCTGCATTGGTGATGACACAGTCTACATAGCTTTTACCGTGATTATGGAATACAGTCTTGAAAGTATTTTTTCTTATTAGTATTTTCTGTAATTATATGTTCAGCTTGATTCACTTGAAAAGCTCAATGCACTGCTTCATGCATGCGATGAACTTGGCGTGGATTCAAAACCAAAGATCATAGGCAATTTAGGAATCATACCCCTCTTCTCATGGTATCACGAGGTAAGAATATTTTTAGGTCTTTATAGTTAATAGGTTGGTTCTGGATTCTGTCTGGTAACAGAAAATTATGCTGTACGACTATGTTTTTTACTGAAATACTTATGGCCACTATTTCCATAGAGCTTTGATACAGAGCAGGACATAACTGGACCAAGGATTCCTTCTCTGGAGATGGTACATCTCTATTTACCCATTTAGCATACACTGAATTTCTTTAATCTTTTGTTGTGATTATACCTGCTTGTTATAATCTAATATGCTATTAATTGTTCCTGCCTCAATAACTGAATAAAGATACACGAAACTGACTCAAAGACAAACTGACCTAGCTCATTCAAGACAGGTTTGAGTGTTCGACAAACAAAAATAAGACCAAACTGAACAGAAAATACCTCGCCTAAAATCTAAATTACAACCAGTGACTGACATGTCCATAGCTATGTCCTCCGCCCCACCCTAAAGAGTGGAGGAAGACTAACCTCAATCCATTAAGCTCATCTGACCCCACATTAAAATTATGTGCTTGTGCAAGTCTAATTTGTCGTTATTTGTAATGTAAGTGCAGGAATGGATCTTTCCAACTAACGCAATTGGAATATATAATATGTAACTCGCCAAATGGTATGTGCCAGTTTTCTTAATCCTTGTTTGAATGGACTATTCAAAAGTTGCAGAAAGTCATAAGATTTTGACCTTCACAAGCAGATTAAGAGGGATGGGTATAGCAATATGTCCAAAAAAAAGGAGCAGCAAAATTGATTTCATTGTTCAATTGATTTAAGCAAATAAACGAATTATCAATGATCGACAAATAAATGAATTATCAACACATAAACGGATTATCAATTGATTTCAGCAACTAAACTAATTATCATCAAATAAACGAATTATCAGCAAATAAACGAATTGATTTCAATGTTTAATTATGGTATTTACGAATCAATTTGTACTAAATAAACCATTTATCAAGTAACAAATGAAAAATATGACAATTGACACACACACACACACACCTCGGTAAAGAGATGAACGACAGGCAGTGATCGACGGTACGATGTTGGCGTTAGGGCGATGATGAAGACGAATGAACGACAGACGGTGATCAAGTAGCGTTAGGGCGATGATGAAGGAGATGAAGGCAGACGATGATTGGGGTTTATGGTTAATTAGGGTAGAAAGTTGTGTTTGAATAAGGGTTGAGTAACGTGTAGTGAGGAATTTGGATCATCATTACTAAACAAGAAGAAGACGGTCTAGTTAATAACCCGTCTTGTATTTTAATAAGAAGACGGTTTAATTGACCAACCGTCCTTGTTATTTTTACAAAGATGACGGGTGTTCCGATTAACCGTCCTAAGTAAGTATTTACATATGGCGCCAAAATAAATGGTCGATATAAGACGGTTCCGTCCCCAACCGTACTCTAAATGACGTTCTCTTTGAGAATAATTATAGTAGTGAAAATTCTCTTAAAAGAAAGAGGGAGGACCGGTTGGAGTAAGGGCTAGGTTCCAAAAATTGGCATCTTGCTTTTTCCTTTTGGTCTTCTCAATATATTAGGTGTGTAAGACTAGTATGTATAGGTATGATTGCATCTTACTTTATCTCATAAAATAAATCAACCACACCCCACCATAACTCCCTCCATTTCGGTTCAACACACATAAAATGGACTAGCATTTTATTTTGTCAATTTGTCATTTGTCACACAATATGTCACATGTAGTATGTTAAATGTTATTAATTAATTTAATGCATATTTATCAAATAAATATCATTTTATAAATTAATTAAATCACATACAACTAATTGACTAGTGATACTTGATCACATAAATAAAATGGGTCATTGAATCATAATTCACAACATATTGTAATTATAATTAACCATTCATTCTTACCTCTATTGTGTCTCAAACAATAAACAATTTTAGTAACAAAGCATTTCAGATACTAAAATAAATCTTATTTAATACCATTACAATAAGATATAAATATTCTCTCTCACAAATGAATTGTTCAATTTTAAGGAATTGATTAACTTGTATCGTCATACAATTGATTAATTTGTCTATTAAGGCAATTGTCCTTTAGGTGTGACCTTAAGGGATAAACTGACCACCACCGTCAAACGACAGTAATGTCAAACTCTAGTTAGCCAATCATTACCGATTAATGATGATCACTTGACTATATAATGAATCATCACTTACGTATTCTTAAGATGAGATTTAAACATGTGATCGCACTATTGTTGAGGACACATATTCCAACAATCTCCCACTTGTCTGAGACAAGTGTGCGTCACCAATTCTCTTCTCCTAGTACAATCTCCCACTCAATGCAAGGTGTCTCGCAGGTCGTGTGGGAAATAATCTGTATACTTCCCTTTAACATGAAGGATTATAACGATTTAATAAAGATGATTTAAGGTCATAAAATAAAATACATAAACATAAGTAAAAAGATTTAGAATTAACCTTCGGTCCTAGCAAATATGGCCTAAGAACAATATCAAAATTGATATTCACCTATTAGTTGCACCCAAGACGATCTGAGAAATGCCCTTTGATTATGCTAGAAATCAATCTAAAATTTTCTGTAAAATTTAATTGTCTTTGTGTTCTTGTGATGAGAAAGAGGAGGCTAGGTCAAGAAAAAGCGTTTGGTTAGAAATAATTCTCTACCTTTCTTTTTATATAGACCGAAATCCGAAATCAATTAGGATAGAAAATTACTTCCCTAATTTTCGGCCATCAGACCGAATTATGGAGCAAAATTCTCCTTATTTTGGTCTTTCCAAAAATATATAATATGTGTTGAATTGTCATCTAGTGAGGATCGAACCCATGACCTCTTGGTATGTGTACCCTCACTATTACCACTATGACACATTCAACTTGTTGATATTAAATACAACTGATTATATTTAACTACGAATTAACAGATTAATTCGTCCAAACTAACCTTATATATATTTAATTAAATATAACTTATTATATTTAATTTACGAATTGATTGATTAATTCGTCTCAACTTAATATTATTTAATTTTCATTAAATAATTATCTCATCAACACATTGACTAACTTTTTAGTCATTTTGGGCATCAATGTAATTATATTTCTATAACCACATTTCTCAAATACGTCCTATAGGTGTCACCTTTAGGGACCAGTTGATCACCGCCATCTGTATGATAATAACGTCAAACTTTCTAGCAAGCCAACCGTTATTAGGTAAACGTTAATCAACTGATTAAATATACGAAGTATACCCTTGTGAACCTGTAAGAGATTTACAAATGTTATCACACTAATTTGTGGAGGACACAAGCTCCAACAAACTCCCACTTGTCCTCACAAGTGTATGTGCGATAACCGATTCTCATATCCTATAAAATTTCTCCCACTCAATGTAAAACAATTTGCAAATCCGAATTCACAAAGGTCGTATTTTACAAGCGATCAATATGAAGAGTGGTTTCCCCGACTAGAGAGTAACTTAACTGATAAACGAATCAACATTCGAGCATGGCCATGCATTTCAGTTACAACTCCTCGAGTGGCCCTGAGAAATAACTATACCTGATAAGGGTTGGATATTTTCCTCAACTCGAATCCCTGAGATATAAGCACAAGTATGAAATGACCAGAAAAAATCTACTTAGCCCCGATTCACGGTAGACCGTGAGAAAGAAACCAAAGTCACCCAAAAACTGCCTTAATATCAAGAGACAGTCGATAGTCAAAAGAATCGACTCTAGGAACACAATGGATGTCCTATCCACGACCTGGCACCGAATGTTACAAAACATTTAGGACTCCATTACGTTGTCACAAAAAGTTGTCCTACGAGGTATCGTCATAATCTCGCATCGTGATCGATCGTCAACCGTTTGACTTATGGCTCGTTGAACCCACCATCAATCGACTGCACAATATAATAGCCGGAGTTATCAGCTCACATTGGCGATTACAGACCAAAACAAATATAATGTAATTCAGTTCACTTTGTGGCGTTCAATGTTGTCAGTACAATCCACATGAAAAACAAAATATTATATATAAAACGATGAAGTTATAAATAATATATGAAAAAGATAATGTATCAAATCCATAATCAAGTACTACAACTCCGGAACACGTTTAATTCCCATGGAAATAACGTGCCCTATATGCCTATCATAATTCAACGATTCAGTCGTAGAATCTGCTACAACACACTAAGAGTGAAGACGAACTGGACTGAGATCTGTTTGGAAGCTACCATCTGCGTAACCGGTTGCGCATATCTTAGTATCTCCTCCATAAGTTAATACCCAATCCTTAGTCCTCCGTAGGTAACTGGATTCTTTTGGTACCGACTCGTCATACTCAATGCACGTGCCACGTCTGGACATGTGCACATCATGGCATACATGATCGATCCTATTGTAGATGCATAAGGAATACGACTCATGTGTTCAACCCCTTCAGGCGTCGTGGGTGAGTGAGACTTGCTCAACTGCATCCCAGACGTCATTGGAAGGTTCCCCTTCTTGGAGTTGGTCATGGTGAACCTCTCAAGAACCTTATTCAAATAAGACTCCTGACTAAGTGATAAAGTCCGTCGTGATCTATCTCGGTAGATACAGATTCCCAAAATACGCTGTGCCTCGCCTAGATCTTTCATCTGGAAATAGTTCTTCAACCATCCTTTAACCGAAGATAGGAGAGGAATGTCATTCCCAATCAAGAGTATGTCATCGACATACAATATCAAGAATACAATCTTGCTCCCACTCGTCTTGATATATAAGCATGGTTCTTCGACTGATCGAGTGAAACCATACTCTTTTATCACTTGGTCGAAACGATGATTCCAACTCCGAGAAGCTTACTTAAGTCCATAAATGGAACGCTTAAGCTTGCATACTTTCTTAGGATGTTTAGGATCTATGAAACCTTCGGGTTGCACCATGTACAACTCTTCCTCCAAATAACCGTTTAAGAAGGCGGTTTTACATCCATTTGCCAAATCTCATAATCATGAAATGCGGCAATCGCTAAGATTATCCGAATGGAACGTAGCATGACTACAGGTGCAAAAATCTCATCATAATGCAATCCTTGCACTTGAGTAAAACCTTTTGCCACAAGTTGTGCCTTATAGATATCTGGTTGCGCGTCTACAGAACGCTTTATTTTGTAAAGCCATTTGCACTGTAGAGGTTTTACCTTATTAGGTAAATCAACTAGATCCCATACGTTATTCTCATACATGAAGTCCATCTCGGATTGCATGGCTTCGAGCCATAGCTTTGAGTCGGAACAGGCCATAGCACCTTTATAGGTTGCGGGTTCATTACTTTCTAGAAGTAAAACGTCATTCTCCTCGACCATACCAATGTATCTGTCCGGAGGATGAGAGTCCCTACCCGACCTCCTGGGTTCCTCAGGAATATTAACCGTATGATCAGTTGGAGGTACAGCTTCCTCCATCTGTTCCTCGGTTGTTGGTTCTGAAATCTCCGACAGCTCGAAGGTTCTATTACTCGACTTGTTCTCGAGAAATTCTTTCTCTAAGAACGTCGCACTAGCCGCAACAAATACTCGATGTTCGGTAGGCGAATAGAAGTAATGACCAAATGTTCCTTTTGGATAACCTATAAAGTAGGTCTTGACCGATCGCGGCCCGAGCTTATCCTCGTGTCTCCACTTGACATAAGCCTCGCAGCCCCAAACCCGAATAAAGGACAGGTTAGGTACCGTTCCCTTCCACATTTCATATGGAGTCTTGTCGACAGCTTTAGACGGACTTCGATTAAGTATAAGAGCAGCTGACAAAAGAGCATAACCCCATAATAAATCAGGCACTACGGTGTGACTCATCATGGATCGAACCATATCAAGTAAGGTTCGATTTCTCCGTTCGGACACACCATTTAATTGAGGTGTTCCAGGTGGAGTTAAGCGTAGAGCGATTCCACAGTCTTTCGGTGTTGATCAAACTCATTTGAAAGATATTCGCCACCCCGATCTGAACGGAGTGCTTTAATCTTTCTACCCAGTTGGTTCTGTACCCTATTCTGGTATTCCTTGAATTTCTAAAAGGACTCACTTTTATGCTTCATTAAGTAGACATATCCGTATCTACTCAAATCGTCCGTGAAAGTGATAAAATATCTATAGCCATCTCTAGCGGTAATTGACATAGGTCCACATACGTCCGTATGTATGAGTCATAATAGGTCACTAGCGCGCATTCCAACACCTTTGAAGGAAATTCGAGTCATCTTGCCAATGAGACATGATTCACACGTGCCATATGCAGAAAATCCGAATGAGGGAATAGTCCCATTATCGACGAGTTTCTTTACGCGTTTCTCATTTATGTGTCCCATTCGACAATGCCATAGATAGGTTTGATCTTTGTCACCAACCTTTAATTTCTTATTATTCATGTGTAATACTTCCGTGGTTTGATCTAAGATATAAATTCTATTCATGGAAACTGCTTTGCCATAAATCATTTCATTAAAAGAGAAAATACAACTATTATCCTTTATTGAAAATGTAAAACCGTCTTTAGCAAGTACGGAAATAGAAATAATATTCTTAGATAAATGGGTACATAGTGTGATTATTTAAAGATAACTCAAAACCACTAGGGAGTTGGATTACATATGTTCCCTTCGAGGCGTGACTACTCGTGCTCCATTCCCGACTCGCAGTCCACATCATCTTTTTCGAGAGGTATGATGTTCTTTAGGCCCTGCAAATGATTACACTGAGATGAGAACCACAACCAAGTATCTAGTACCCAAGTTCGAAACTTGCATGGTTAATCTCAATCATATGAATATAAGATGACATACCAACAGAACGACGCGGCTCGCCTTGATGTCCTCACGGTAGACGGGACAATTCCTCCTCCAATGTCCAGTCTTGTGACAATGGTGGCACTCTATGTCACCGCTCTTGCTCTTTGTCTTGCCCTGTGAGCCACTAGTCTCACCAGGCGCACTCTTACCGTTTCCTGGCTTTTTAAACTTTGCCTTACCTACAGAAAAGGTCACCATGAGCCTTGCCCTTACCTTTACCTTTGTTGTAAATTGTGAGAACATCCTGCTTCATGCTCCCACTCAATTTCATATCCTTCTCGGTCTTTACGAGAAGGGAGTGTAGCTCATGAGGACTCTTTTTCAAGTCATTCATATAGTAGTTCGCCCTGAAGAGGGCAAAACCATCGTGAAGAGAATGAAGCATTCGGTCAATGACAATGCTCTCACCGATTTTACAATTCAAGTGCCTCCGACTTCTCGACATTCTCAATCATGTGAAGAATGTGTGGGCTAACCGGTTGGCCCTTCTGGAGTTTCGTATCAAAGAAGCGACAGGTATGCTCATATGTAACGATTCTCGGTGCCTTTGAGAACTCGTTAGTGAGCGTGGTGAAAATCTTGTTTGCACCTTGGGCAATGAAGCGTCTCTGCAAATTGGTTTCCATTGCAAAGATGAGTACGTTCTTTATCGCACCCGCTTCCATAACGAAATCACTATAAGCGAGTGATTCGTTGACTCTTGCATTTGGGCCTGGGTTGACCGGTATTGGCTCAGTTAAATACCTGAGCTTACCGTCAAGCAATGGCAAACATTCCGTAGTGCTACCTCCCGGTCCGCAAAATTGGACCCATCATTCTTGATCGAGTGGTGATTCATTTGGTCCATAAACATTTTTAGCCAGGACGAACGATCTAGTGTGGCACTAGGCATTGGGATTGCGTTATTTCCAGCCATTTGTTGTAATAGTATTATCGATAATAAACGTGTTCTACACTGCGAAAGAAGAATAAAATAATAAGCATGTGCATCGTTTTGATTTTAAGTCTAATGAACTAATGTCATAACGCGAAGACTCAAAACATTTATACAATTGACCTCCCTCAATAATTATATAAATGACCCCAAGACTCAATTCTCTGCAAATTGATAAGCTAACCTTTTAGCTAATTCTACCGTTAGAATTCTTGGTCGATAAATTTCTGTAAATTCTATCTTTAGTCCATCATAATCACGAGAAACTCTTCGGACTATGATATTGAGGTAAACTAAGTCAACACAACTACTTACCCAACGTAGAAGGGGTCATATTAGGCCTACCGACGAAGAAGGGACTCATAGATGTTTGCCCTTATAAAGACTAATCTCAATTTCCATTTTAGAGGAAGATCCCATCAACTATTTTTAATTCATTTTAAGTGAACTATAATCTAGCATGCGAGAATGATTTAAACTAAAGTGATGGCTTATAGACCGTGACATCTGCATGTCCATGAAAACTAACATACAACTATATGAGTCAATTTTCATGCATTTTAGTAGTAGGTGGTTTGGTTTTAGGCGGAATATGATGCAATTACTAGAAAGTGAATGAAAAGCAATAAAATGAAAAACGTAAAAAAAACAGTAAAAGTCCTAGTGTGGCCTATCCTATCAAAATGAACAATAAATACAAGTTTGGAATCCATCCTTGGACCCGAGAAGCTTGTCTTGATGTTCCATCTTGATCCATGTAGCGGGAGTGAGCTTGAATCTTCATCTTTAGTCTTCTTTAAAATTACAATAAATAAAATTACATAATTGACTTATTAATTACATTCTAATTTCAAAACCCAAAACTAAAATAAAGGAGATTCGAGATCTCATAATTACATAAAAATCATGTTTCCTTCATTACGAAAACATAATTGACTAAGGCCACACTAAGTATTACAAATTACAACCGATTGCAAAATTAAATACGTAAATAAAATTCATTCATTCGATTCATTCAACATAATTAAAAGCATCAACTAAAATAAATTAAACATACATAATACAATACATTAATTATGTTGATTAATTTATCCAAACCACCTATTTAAATTAAATTAAGTGACAATTCCGCAATTTAATCACATTAATTTCATTTCAATCCATATTAAACTTGTAATATGAATTCTATCCGTCAAAATTTTAAACCGCTTTAAAATAACTCGGTATCTTTAAATTGTGAACCGATTCACAATAACTAATTGGCCAAAAATAAAAAAAATAAAAACCAATTAAAATTGGTTGGGCTGGAAAAATAAACAAATTTTTTTTTTTATTATTTTTTAACAGCTACTACACGGCTGATCATAAAAAAAACAGCCCCTTCCCCTTTTTTATTCGGCAATTAAGAAAAAAAACTTCCATAATTTTTTTCGGAAAAAAAACTTTCCTTCTTTTCTTTTTTTTTTCTGATTCGGTAATAGAGAAAAAAAATAACCTAAAAACGTTTTTTTTTTCACGGCATACCTAAAAACAAATGAGCCGTCAAAATTATTTTCCTTTTGCGGCAAAAAGCCCTAATACAAAAATTGATGAAGAACAAAGTTTATAGTTGCTAATAGAACATGGTTTAGCAAATGAATTAACAATCATGATTAATCTTATATGCTAAAACTATATAGCAAAAACAAGTTCTTGTATCAATGACATGATGATACTATATTTATTTTAACTTAATCTGCATTAAATCAAAATCTACCAATTCTCATATGATAATTTTAACCGATTAAAACAATGATATGATCTAAAGAAATTGGATATAAATCATCAAACAAAAGGAAAAACGAAAGAAGAAAAAACAGGCCGAAAGATAAAAACTCGGCCAAAATTTATTTTATTTTTTATTTTTTTTTTTAGCCGAAAAACAAAAACGAAACCCTAATTTTTTTTCTCGAAAATTAGGTTATAGTTTACATACAAATTTTATGAAAATCATCAAAATTAAAATCGTAGCCTATTGCTCTGATACCACTTGTGGGAAATAATCTGTATACTTCCCTTTAACATGAAGGATTATAACGATTTAATAAAGATGATCTAAGGTCATAAAATAAAATACATAAACATAAGTAAAAAGATTTAGAATTAACCTTCGGTCCTAGCAAATATGGCTTAAGAACAATATCAAAATTGATATTCGCCTATTAGTTGCACCCAAGACGATCTGAGATATGCCCTTTGATTATGCTAGAAATCAATCTAAAATTTTCTGTAAAATTTAATTGTCTTTGTGTTCTTGTGATGAGAAAGAGGAGGCTAGGTCAAGAAAAAGCGTTTGGTTAAAAATAATTCTCTATCTTTCTTTTTATATAGACCGAAATCCGAAATCAATTAGGAAAGAAAATTACTTCCCTAATTTTCGGCCATCAGACCGAATTATGGAGCAAAATTCTCCTTATTTTGGTCTTTCCAAAAATATATAATATGTGTTGAATTGTCATCTAGTGAGGATCAAACCCATGACCTCTTGGTATGTGTACCCTCACTATTACCACTATGACACATTCAACTTGTTGATATTAAATACAACTGATTATATTTAACTACGAATTAACAGATTAATTCGTCCAAACTAACCTTATATATATTTAATTAAATATAACTTATTATATTTAATTTACGAATTGACAGTTAATTCGTCTCAACTTAATATTATTTAATTTTCATTAAATAATTATCTCATCAACACATTGACTAACTTTTTAGTCATTTTGGGCATCAATGTAATTATATTTCTATAACCACATTTCTCAAATACGTCCTATAGGTGTGACCTTTAGGGACCAGTTGATCACCGCCATCTGTATGATAATAACGTCAAACTTTCTAGCAAGCCAACCGTTATTAGGTAAACGTTAATCAACTGATTAAATATACGAAGTATACCCTTGTGAACCTGTAAGAGATTTACAAATGTTATCACACTAATTTGTGGAGGACACAAGCTCCAACAGGTCGTACTTGCACTTGATCATATCCTGAGTGGTTTCCTCGATCTGGAGTGTAACTGTCTGACCGAAAATATCTACCATAGATACTTTCCTAGCGTGGCCACGCATTTCCAGTTCACTACTCCTCGAGTGGCCTTGAGATTTCAAATAACCCTGACAAGGGGCGGACAATTCCTATCGCACTATTCCCTTTGTTTAGCCACAATTCATCATAACCCAAAATATACTCATTTGACCTCAGTTACGACAGTAGTAGAGCATAAATCAAAGCCAATCAGAAATTTGTGCCAACTTCGGCGAATAGTCTCTAGTCAAAAGAATTGACTCATAAGAATACTATAGCAGCTCTTGCCACGACCAGGCTTTATGAATTACCAGAACTCTATAAGCGGTCACGCGTCGAGTGTCCCATATGATCCGCTTATGTGATCGACTAGTCATCCCATATGACTCTATGGCACTTGAACTTGCCATCAATCGCATCACACTCTAGTCACTTTGAGACGTCACCTTCTATAAGTAACTAGGGGCCAATACTATGTCAATCCAGTTCACTTTAATGGGGTTCAATTTGTCTCTACAACCCATTTTGATTTAACAAAGTAACGGGTGAGTTTAATAAAACTCAAATGATAAATGCGATTATCATATATGAATAGTCAATACACTATTACTACTTCATATCTTATAATCTTTAGTGTACCTTTTACACTAGTTGAAATGCAATAAAAGTTTGGCAAGTGGATATATCATATATCCGAACATTCCAACTTTATGAATTGCTATTTCCTTCTATTCAATGTCATCTCTAATGACATGAATTTATCTAAGTATATGTCTAGTCTTCTTACTAGACTTGGGCTCTTTAACTTAAAAGATGCTCCCACTGTTATCACATAACTTGTGATAAAGTCTTTGGTAGAGGAATCTACTCTCATTCCCTACGTTGACCATTCTATCACAATTTACTTAGATTCCTTTTGTAGAATTTGCAAAGCGCGAAACTAAAACACTTTTCTAGTCTCTTACTCCTAAGTCAATAAGACATCCTAGGATTTCAACAAATCCTTTTTGGTTTGGAAACTAAAGTTTATGCAACCCTTCAACACATAACTTAGTTTATCATCCAAACATATGAACGAATTTGTGGACAAGGCCCTCGGGAACTGCGTCCGAGGGATCCACACCCGGCATAATCGACTCGAGGTTCTTTCGAATCGAATTAAGACATATTAGAGTCGCCACCAAGTTTTTTGGGAACTTGGAACCGTTCAAGTCAACTTTACACCTTTCATCGAAAAGCATAAAGCCCATCGACTACGAGTGATTAAAGATAAAGACTTGTACCCTATATCACTCGATTTGAATGACTCTCGTAATCCAATGGTATTTAGACGGATCCACAAACCATAGATCTTGAGTAAGGGGTGAGGGTACGTGTTGGGAAGCCCATAAGGACACCCAACCCCGCCCGTCGATAACGGCCTCTACTAAGTCAAGTGTCGGATTTCAAACAAGGTCATAGCTACTGCGATGTATGATGTGCAAAACGTTGTTTTAACCCTATCATGTGACAACAATTTCTATGTCGTTTTAGATGCAACTAAACTAACTTTGTCAAAGTTGTAATTTAGCATGTGGGTTGATTGATCTAACAACATACAAACAAAAGCAAACAAGGCTTAGGGGGAATGGGGGAGCCGTTGGGATCTACCTATTACAAACCAGGCATTTCATGCCGACACAACAATAAATAAATTACAACTCGATCTAATTACAATTGCTACAAACAAAACAATACACGACGCAAAACACACGGCCAATTGGCCTTGAAAACCGTGCACATGAGGGTGGCCCACGGCTCACATGACCCACGGTCCTTGGGTCACTCCCTGTAATGCGTGCTCGCGCTTAATCTCATCGAATTAGACATATGGCTACGCACCAAAGCATGCATTAGCATAAACCGGGCCATGTTGCTTTAAACAACATGCGGTTTACTACGCTCCTACAAGCATTGGGGAACAACCGTCTAACCAAACAAGACCAAGGTTTTTGAAAAGGTTTTGACCCGTAAAAAAGTAAAACAAACTTGAAAGATTACAATCCAATGAGCAAACGATAAATTACAAGCTACCAAACGACAAAGAACAAAAGATATAAAACAAGCAAAACAAAGAGAGGCATGGCCAACCCCACGGCCTAAAACCACGGCCACAGACACGGCTAAGACAGAGCCAACCTAGTTCCTAAGTTAGATTCATTGGTTAGATCGAATGATTGCGAAAAGGGATAGGAAACAAGTTAGAAAACGAGTGAAAAAACGATGATGATTGATTGTCGCATGAGGGTGCATTCTACACGGCCTAAAGGGTCTAATTAGGTCAAATTCGCTAATTAATTTAACTCATCGAGTGTCAATAAGAAGGTGCTAATCACGCACTCTTATACTAGCGAGAAATTAGATGAAAGAGGGAGATGCATTCAATTATTTACAGAATCGTCGATTGATTTTATAACTTACGTCGAAGCCACCTATCGTGTCTAATTAGGTTATTAAATTAATTTAAAGTCATCTAAATACGTCATAGGTTAACAATCAGAGGTTAAACTAACATGCAACGGGTCCTAGGGTCCATCGATTTGGCCGAAACAGTAAGGGGGTCGAAAGCGATGAAAGTTAGACAACTCGTTTTATTTATGCCCTACCTTGAACACGAGGATATGTAAATGAGACGGGGGTGTACGACCGACAGAAGGAGCGGTTTATTTTCCCATCTCAAGTCAACGCGGGTGTTCATGGTGGTACTTTAACTCATACTCGGGCTAACTAGTTTCATAGTTAATTTAAAACAAACGGTAAACAAACGAAAAAACAAACAAAAAACAAGCTATAAAAAAACGAAATAAAAAAGGAAAAAGAAGGGGATTTGATGCACCCTCAACCTACATGTATCGTTGACACCGTCTTGGGTCGTAATCGAAGGTAGATTTTATCTCGAGAGGCCGTCGTCGACGAAGAACAAAGCACACGCGCGTTTTGGAAAGTTTCTGGACAGCGATTTTAAAACAGTGATATCTCCCTCGTTTCACGACGAAAATTCGATTTAAAAGATGTTTTGGAAACTAGAAAGAGAGGAGAACAAGGATCTTAAAGCGACCCCTGCTCGTTTTGGGTTATTGGGCACGAAAAACGAGCACAAACAGAACTGGACAGACAAGAGTAAACCGCGAAAACAGAGTGTTATTTCACTCTGTTTTTCGAGGGATCTCGTGTACTCTCAAGGGCAATTTGGCTCGTAAATCTTTGTCTAATGTGTAGATGGATGTTATGTGGTTAATTAGGAACAAGAAACTCGAATTTTTATGGAGTTTTGATGGAGGAACGAAAGGGTTTTCGAAGAGGACACACAAACAGTTTCAGTTTGTGTGTCGGTTTTGTTTAGGGTTTTTGAAGGATGTTTAGGGTTTTTTTCTGAGGTTTAAAGCTTATGGGTGATGCTTGGATGTATGTCGAACTTAGAGGAATGAATGTATGGTGAAGGGGTGGTATTTATAAGGGTTTAAAATAGGTTAAAAGAGAGGAGGAGGCAGTCGGGCTCAATCCCGTATGGCTGCTGTCCATGGGTTTTTGTGAGGGTTTGAGGAGGGTTTTCTTGGTGATTAAGCTAGGATAATATGGGTAGGATACTAGGGTATGGGTTAGGGTTAATGGGTACGGGTTTTGGTAGTGTTTGGAGCGGGTTTGGGCTCGGGAATTGGCTCGCAAAAACAGGGGGCTCGGTTTATGCGTGGGCTGCTTGTGAGGGGTTTGGGACGAGAATTTGGGCTGCTTGTGAGGGGGTTCGAACATGGGTTGATGGGTATTGGTCTAGGTGGGTTAGTGTACTCGAGATTCGTGCCAATTCGCAAAGGAAACGGGCTTAAAAACCGAGCTAAAATCGAGCTTAAAACACACGGTTAAAAACGAGTTCTTCGCTTTTAAAATCGATTTTTCAAATCAATAACCCATTAAAATAAATGACTTTTCAAATCAAATATACTCATAAAACGATTTTTCAAATCAAATACTTATTTTATTTTCAATAAAATAAACTTAAGAAAATAAATTCAAAATAAAATAAAATAAAATAAATTGAATTTACCTAAAAAACCCTATTTTAAATATCATTTAAAATACCAAAATGAACTCACTAAAAAACATTAATTTAAATATCATTTAAAATAATAAAAATGAATTCACTTAAAAAAACATTAATTTAAATATCATTTAAATTAATAGAATACTTCATCGACGACGCCCTTTCCACCTCGTAAAACGAGCTCCAAATAATGACAATGACAACTAAAGAATACATGTGTCCTATCATCATCGGGTGTTTGTCGGGTTCTCTATAAATTCCAATATCGACGGATACGGGTATCTACAGAGCCCCCACTTTGACTGAGGCTTGGACAAGGCGAAAGTCAAAGTATACCCCAGGTCCCTTTCGACCTGAGGATTCTTCGGGTCGTTTATAGTCCATTAGACTTGCGTATATAAGCTACTTGACCATAAGAAGAGATCATACCGAAACTTCGTTGGGGATTGACTCTTGCTTGCTTCGTTGCGTCGAAATATCATCGTTGGTCATGGACCCATAAATTGCATAAATGGTGGGTTGAGCCTTATCCTTAGGCGCCTACGTATCCGTTTCCGACGGAATCAAACCCGCGTCGTAGTTCAAGAATCGCCGACACATGCCCATAGTTTATCATCTGCTGGCATTTGTCCAAAATTCATCATCTCCGACATTTGCCCAAAATTTATCATCTGCGGCACTTGTCCAGGATGGGACGGGACTTTCCAAGGAGGTTGCCGCCGCTTTCATCATTTGCTTTCAGCTACGGAATTCTTCCCTTTCATACTCTTGTATTGAATTGAATTCTTGGTGGATGTCATCCTTTGCATCCTGATAATGGTCTCTGAAGCCAACGGCTTCAGAGCCCCCAGTTTGCAATGGCTCTAAAGTCGAAGACTTTAGAGCCCCCAGTTGAAGCATATCCTGCTATATTTGAAACACAGAAAATGTACAAGCAATAATCATCACATAAGCACATTTGGATCATCGATCTTGAAATTGGATCATTTGAAAGACTGGGTCATCGACCCGAAAATTGAATTTGAAAATTTTGAATAATTGGGTCATCGACCCGAAAATTGAATTTGAAAATTTTGAATGATTGGGTCATCGACCCGAAAATTGAATTTGAAAATGTTGAATGATTGGGTCATCGGCCCTTCAAAAATTGAATTTTGAATTTTTGAATTTTGAAGGATTGGATCATCGACCCACAAGGATTCCACTACTTGGATCATCTATCCACAATTCGCAAAAAGTTTTTGACATTTTGAAATTTTGAAATTTTCGGCATTTTGAAATTTTTGAAATCAAACCTTGATGGGTGAGCATGAAATACGACACAGACACTCTGTATGACTCGTAAACAACGTGGGCGTAGCCCGCTACCGTAAAACAAAAAAAGGAAAATAAAACCGTAAGTGTGCGCGGGTTTGTAATTCAAATATCGACTTGGTGGAGGTAGAAATGTTAATTGGCCGTTCCGGCGCCAAAAGATGGCAAATGGGAATCACAAGATCGTCGAACTTGGGATGGAGATATCGTATGGCATGGGCGTGCTCCCGAGGGTACATGGGAATCAAGATCACTTGACATTGACAAGGTGGATTAAACTCACGGAGCAACAACGTTGGCTTCGCCCAGACACTAAACACGGATTGATTTTATGAAAGCACTTAGACATCACACATCACCCCAGCGGAGTCGCCAAACTGTGGACGAGGCCGTCGGGAACTGCGTCCGAGGGATCCACACCCGGCATAATCGACTCGACTAAGATAAGAAAACAGATCCCGACTCATAATTTTCAAATCTAGTTTCGAGCTTTCCCTTGTTCAGTTGTCAACTTAGATGCTCGGCTCTTGTCCTTGATCCCTGTGATGGTTTGCCTCCATCCCGAGGTAGTCCTCTGAGGATCTACGCTAGTGATAGAGGTTGGTGCATCGAATTGTCTTTTATTAACTTCGTTAATGAGAGGAGTACATTCTAGAGCAAGACTGCCGACTTGAATTTCATTCTTCGGGTTTGGCAAGAATTCAGAGTAATCCACAAATATATTCCCGATAAACACTCCTTTCCAGTGACATGGGCGGATAAGATGGGAATAATCGACATTGTCTTCGATAGAAACAAAGTTGGCGTGATCGGCAAATGGATTGGAGATGTTATTGGGTTTGACAGCTGGGATCGGGAGTGTTCCATTCTCAATCATGTCTTGGATTTCGTGCTTCAGTCGATAGCACCTTTCAGTATCATGGCCTTTCCCTTGATGAAAGGCACAATAGGCATTTGGTTTATACCATTTACCTTGTTGATCAGCGGGAGGGTCCGGAGTTGGACCAATAGGCTTCAGCTTTCCTTGGGCTATGAGCCTTTGGAGAGCGTATGTATAAGTGCACCCGATATCGGTGAATGCCCTAGGTGTTTGGCGCTGCGACTTCTTCGATTGCCCTTCTAAGAGATTGATGGCTTCATCAATATGGGCCGTTGCTGGGGCCTTGCCCTTAGACGATGAGGCCCCTTGGTACCCTTTCGGCTTTTCAGCCTCAGCAATTCGGACATCGTCCTCTACCTTTATCCCGATTCTTATCAATTCATTGAAAGAACCAAAATTCTGGTATTTCAGAGCATTACGGTAAACAGGTCGTAAATTCTTCACGAACTTATCTACCATTTCAACTTCATCAGGCTTCTTAGCTAGTTTCACGCTTTCAGCGCGCCATCTTGCGAGGAATTCAGTAAAGCCCTCTTTGTCTTTCTGTGTCATAACCTCCAAAGTTCTTATGTTGGTTTGAATCTCAACATTGTCAGCATAGTGCTTACAGAACTCCACCGTAATATCTTCGAAAGTGGGGAAGTTCTTGAGGTCAAGATTATAGAACCATGCCTTTGGGTGTTCACCCAGAGATTGGGCGAAGATTTCAGAGAGCATATCAGCAGGTACTCCCTTTAGTGCTAAGTACCCTTTATAGGCCTTAACATGGTGGACTGGATCTTCGGTGCCCTTGAACTTTGGGATGTCAGTGAGTACCATGTTCGTGGGCAGCTTATCCTGAACCGGGGCGTAGGCCCTAGCATTCTCATAGTGGATGTTCTTCCCCTGGGAGAGCTTTAAACGGTCTTCGATGAACTTGAACCGTTTCTCCAGATCAGTTAGTGGTGGAGGGGGTGGAGGTGAATCTTCACTCAGCTTAGATTCGATTGCATCCATTCTAGTCATCATGAGGTTCACGGCCTCAGTAAGCTTGTTAACGGCATCTTCCATTGCTTGACGTCGGGTTTTTGGCGGCCTTTCTACAAGAAAACCCCGTACTGAGTCAATATTTAAAGTAAGAGCCCCTGCACACTTAAGGACTTGACCCCAACTTGACTCGAACAAAGACTCGACTTGAGATTGACTAACCAGAGGTTCGACTCACGGTTTGATTTAGACATCGGTTCATTTTAGACTGGACAAAACGACATGACTCACTTGTCATAACTCGATTCTAAACTGGACTTGGTGTGACTAAACCCGTGATTGGGCTAACATAGCCCATGGGTTCGAGTGAAAACGTCCTAAAGGGCCTAGCTTGGACGTTTTTGTGGACTATCCTAGACCAAAAGGTCGACCAACATGACTCAAAGCCCAAGAGGTGAGCTTGGGTGACCCAACAAGGTCGTGTTCTAGACTCTTGGAACGAAACATACCCGGCCTAACACGGCCATGACCCTGACACGACTTGACGCATTTCATGCTTGGTTGAGGTTCGGGAAACATTTTGGATTGATTTTAAAAAACAAAGGATTGATTTGAAAATGAGATTTGAAATGGGCAGCATGCCGGCTATAAAAGCTCAATTTGGGCCGAAATTTCTAGTCCTATTTGGGCAGCGTTCCGCGTTTTTAAAACCATGCTATTTTGAAAATAAGTTGTCCAAAAGTTCGGTTTTGAAAAGGACATGGGAATTTTCGAAAATAAAGACTCGGGAAAACATATTGCACATTGTCATTCTCATGTTATAAGGATGTATGCTCCTAGACATCTCTAAGTCTCGGCAAGTCTTCTACAAGAAGGTCTATGCCCTCCATCCTTTTGCGGTCTTATAAAGCGAGGTGTCTTAAGGTAAAGTACCTAGAAGATCGTCCCCACTCCCAAGAACCACGCGAGGCGAAGTGGAAGCGAGCAATGTGCAGCTTCCTGGCATAGTGGGACGTCGCCCCCCACGCATCACGAAGAAACGCTGGGACGGCCCGGGCAAGTCCTTAAGGGTTTATGCATGAATCGTAGCACTATGAGTAATGTTTTACTTTCCAACACTTTCTTTTCAAGTTTCACCTCGGAGGAAAAGACCCTAGAAACACAATGTAACTAGTCCTCTTTTCCCCAATGAGTCGCCAAATGTGGACAAGGCCCTCGGGAGGCTGCGTCCGAGGGATCCACACCCGGCATAATCGACTCGAGGTTCTTTCGAATCGAATTAAGACATATTAGAGTCGCCACCAAGTTTTTTGGGAACTTGGAACCGTTCAAGTCAACTTTACACCTTTCATCGAAAAGCATAAAGCCCATCGACTACGAGTGATTAAAGATAAAGACTTGTACCCTATATCACTCGATTTGAATGACTCTCGTAATCCAATGGTATTTAGACGGATCCACAAACCATAGATCTTGAGTAAGGGGTGAGGGTACGTGTTGGGAAGCCCATAAGGACACCCAACCCCGCCCGTCGATAACGGCCTCTACTAAGTCAAGTGTCGGATTTCAAACAAGGTCATAGCTCTGCGATGTATGATGTGCAAAAAGTTGTTTTAACCCTATCATGTGACAACAATTTCTATGTCGTTTTAGATGCAACTAAACTAACTTTGTCAAAGTTGTAATTTAGCATGTGGGTTGATTGATCTAACAACATACAAACAAAAGCAAACAAGGCTTTGGGGGAATGGGGGAGCCGTTGGGATCTACCTATTACAAACCAGGCATTTCATGCCGACACAACAATAAATAAATTACAACTCGATCTAATTACAATTGCTACAAACAAAACAATACACGACGCAAAACACACGGCCAATTGGCCTTGAAAACCGTGCACATGAGGGTGGCCCACGGCTCACATGACCCACGGTCCTTGGGTCACTCCCTGTAATGCGTGCTCGCGCTTAATCTCATCGAATTAGACATATGGCTACGCACCAAAGCATGCATTAGCATAAACCGGGCCATGTTGCTTTAAACAACATGCGGTTTACTACGCTCCTACAAGCATTGGGGAACAACCGTCTAACCAAACAAGACCAAGGTTTTTGAAAAGGTTTTGACCCGTAAAAAAGTAAAACAAACTTGAAAGATTACAATCCAATGAGCAAACGATAAATTACAAGCTACCAAACGACAAAGAACAAAAGATATAAAACAAGCAAAACAAAGAGAGGCATGGCCAACCCCACGGCCTAAAACCACGGCCACAGACACGGCTAAGACAGAGCCAACCTAGTTCCTAAGTTAGATTCATTGGTTAGATCGAATGATTGCGAAAAGGGATAGGAAACAAGTTAGAAAACGAGTGAAAAAACGATGATGATTGATTGTCGCATGAGGGTGCATTCTACACGGCCTAAAGGGTCTAATTAGGTCAAATTCGCTAATTAATTTAACTCATCGAGTGTCAATAAGAAGGTGCTAATCACGCACTCTTATACTAGCGAGAAATTAGATGAAAGAGGGAGATGCATTCAATTATTTACAGAATCGTCGATTGATTTTATAACTTACGTCGAAGCCACCTATCGTGTCTAATTAGGTTATTAAATTAATTTAAAGTCATCTAAATACGTCATAGGTTAACAATCAGAGGTTAAACTAACATGCAACGGGTCCTAGGGTCCATCGATTTGGCCGAAACTTGATGAAGGGGGTCGAAAGCGATGAAAGTTAGACAACTCGTTTTATTTATGCCCTACCTTGAACACGAGGATATGTAAATGAGACGGGGGTGTACGACCGACAGAAGGAGCGGTTTATTTTCCCATCTCAAGTCAACGCGGGTGTTCATGGTGGTACTTTAACTCATACTCGGGCTAACTAGTTTCATAGTTAATTTAAAACAAACGGTAAACAAACGAAAAAACAAACAAAAAACAAGCTATAAAAAAACGAAATAAAAAAGGAAAAAGAAGGGGATTTGATGCACCCTCAACCTACATGTATCGTTGACACCGTCTTGGGTCGTAATCGAAGGTAGATTTTATCTCGAGAGGCCGTCGTCGACGAAGAACAAAGCACACGCGCGTTTTGGAAAGTTTCTGGACAGCGATTTTAAAACAGTGATATCTCCCTCGTTTCACGACGAAAATTCGATTTAAAAGATGTTTTGGAAACTAGAAAGAGAGGAGAACAAGGATCTTAAAGCGACCCCTGCTCGTTTTGGGTTATTGGGCACGAAAAACGAGCACAAACAGAACTGGACAGACAAGAGTAAACCGCGAAAACAGAGTGTTATTTCACTCTGTTTTTCGAGGGATCTCGTGTACTCTCAAGGGCAATTTGGCTCGTAAATCTTTGTCTAATGTGTAGATGGATGTTATGTGGTTAATTAGGAACAAGAAACTCGAATTTTTATGGAGTTTTGATGGAGGAACGAAAGGGTTTTCGAAGAGGACACACAAACAGTTTCAGTTTGTGTGTCGGTTTTGTTTAGGGTTTTTGAAGGATGTTTAGGGTTTTTTTCTGAGGTTTAAAGCTTATGGGTGATGCTTGGATGTATGTCGAACTTAGAGGAATGAATGTATGGTGAAGGGGTGGTATTTATAAGGGTTTAAAATAGGTTAAAAGAGAGGAGGAGGCAGTCGGGCTCAATCCCGTATGGCTGCTGTCCATGGGTTTTTGTGAGGGTTTGAGGAGGGTTTTCTTGGTGATTAAGCTAGGATAATATGGGTAGGATACTAGGGTATGGGTTAGGGTTAATGGGTACGGGTTTTGGTAGTGTTTGGAGCGGGTTTGGGCTCGGGAATTGGCTCGCAAAAACAGGGGGCTCGGTTTATGCGTGGGCTGCTTGTGAGGGGTTTGGGACGAGAATTTGGGCTGCTTGTGAGGGGGTTCGAACATGGATTGATGGGTATTGGTCTAGGTGGGTTAGTGTACTCGAGATTCGTGCCAATTCGCAAAGGAAACGGGCTTAAAAACCGAGCTAAAATCGAGCTTAAAACACACGGTTAAAAACGAGTTCTTCGCTTTTAAAATCGATTTTTCAAATCAATAACCCATTAAAATAAATGACTTTTCAAATCAAATATACTCATAAAACGATTTTTCAAATCAAATACTTATTTTATTTTCAATAAAATAAACTTAAGAAAATAAATTCAAAATAAAATAAAATAAAATAAATTGAATTTACCTAAAAAACCCTATTTTAAATATCATTTAAAATACCAAAATGAACTCACTAAAAAACATTAATTTAAATATCATTTAAAATAATAAAAATGAATTCACTTAAAAAAACATTAATTTAAATATCATTTAAATTAATAGAATACTTCATCGACGACGCCCTTTCCACCTCGTAAAACGAGCTCCAAATAATGACAATGACAACTAAAGAATACATGTGTCCTATCATCATCGGGTGTTTGTCGGGTTCTCTATAAATTCCAATATCGACGGATACGGGTATCTACAGAATTGTTAGGTTCATATACCTATTATTAGACTCCTCTAATAGTGAACTAATTAACTTCTTAATTATTTGTTCTTTAGATCTAGTACATGCAAAATAAAATAAGAGATTTATAAGGAAAAACAATGTGCCTTAAATTGTGATATGGTCCGAAATTAAGGGCACAAATAAGGTCACCTTCCTTATTTGTTCTTGAGCTATAATATGTTGGATGATCCTCCAAAATCCCAATGTAGAGATTCTCCTTTGATTGCACCCAAGACTTATCCCTTAGACTAGTATACTAATTAACTAGATTAATACACTAGTACCCTTAAAATTAATTCTAATAATATACTTATTACTACACTAGTAATCCTATATTGTGTTTAGAATTTATGATGAACAATTTATGAATATTCTAAGACCTTTTAGAGAGATGTGAGAGTAGTAAAGAGTTTGCATGCAAGAGTGAATAATGGTAGTGTAGTGTGTGTAATAAGAGAACAAAACTCTCTTAAAAGAGAGTAGAAAAACCGGTGGTGGCAAGAGGAAGGAGCCAAAATTGGCATCTTGCTTTTCACTTTTGCTCTTTACAATACAATAGGCATGTAAGCTAGTCTTCACTAGCCATGATGATATCTATTTTAGATAATAAAATAACATCATCCTTACACCCTATACTACCCAATATTTCGGTCCATTTAACATAAAATGGACTACCATTTTATTTTGTCAATTGTCATTTGTCACACAATATGTCACATGTAGTATATTACATGTTATTAATTACTTTAATGCATATTTATCAAGTAAATATCATTTTATAAATTAATTAAATCACACATTACAAATTGACTTGTGATACTTGATCACATAAATAATATGGGTCACATAATTATAATTCACAACATCTTGTCATTATAATTAACCATTCAAAATCATCTCTATTGTTTCACAAACAATAAACTATTTTAGTAGTAAAGTATTTCAATTACTAAAATAAATCTTTTTTAATCCCATTACAATAAGATATAAATAATCTCTCTCACAATTGAATTGTTCAATTTTAAGGAATTCATTAACTTGTATCATCATACAATTAATCAATTTGTCCATTAAGGGAATTGTCCTTTAGGTGTGACCTTAAGGGATCAACTGATCACCACCGTCAAACGACAGTAATGTCAAACTCTATTTAGCCAATCATTACCGATTAATGACGATCAGTTGACTATATAACGAATCATCCCTTACGTATTCTTAATATGAGATTTAAACATGTGATCGCACTATTGTTGAGGACACATACTCCAACAATCTCCCACTTGTCCGAGACAAGTGTGCGTCACCAATTCTCTTGTCCTATTACAATATCCCACTCAATGCAAGGTGTCTCGCAGGTAGTACTTGCACTTGATCATATCTTGAGTGGTTTCCTCGATCTGGAGTGTAACTGTCTGACCGGAATTATCTACCGTAGATACCTTCCGAGCGTGGCCAAGCATTTCCAGTTCACTACTCCTCGAGTGGCCTTGAGATTTCAAACGACCCTAACAAGGGGGTGGACAATTCCTATCGCACTATTCCCTTTGTTTAGCCACAATTCATCTTAACCCAAAATATACCCATTTGACTTCATTTACGACAGTCGTAAAGCATAAATCAAAGCTAATCAGAAATTTGTGCCAACTTGGGCGAATAGTCTCTAGTCAAAAGAATTGACTCATAAGAATACTATAGCAGCTCTGGCCACGACCAGGCTTTATGTATTACCAGAACTCTATAAGCGGTCATTGCCCGATAGAGTGTCCCACACTGTCTGTCTATGTGATCGACTAGTCATCCCATATGACTCTATGGCACTTGAACTTGCCATCAATCGCATCACACTCTAGTTACTTTGAGACGTCACCTCCTTTTAAGTAACTAGGGGCGAATACTATGTCAATCCAGTTCATTTTAATGGGGTTCAATTTATCTCAACAACCCATTTGGATACAACAAAGTAATTAATAAATGAGTTTGTACAATAAAACTCAAACGACAAATGCGATTATCATATATGAACCAAAAACAAAGGTTTTTCATTTCAAATCTTATAATCTAATACAAACTTGCCATACGCCTCAGACCCATGGATACAACATGATGGTCATTCTTTGCTTTCGATAAAGGTGTGGACAACGCCCGCGGGAACTGCGTCCGCGGGATCCACACTAGGCATAATCGACTCGAGGTTCTTTCGAATCGAATTAAGACAAATTAGAGTCGCCACCAAGTTTTATGGGAACTTGGAACCGTTCAAGTCAACTTTACACCTTTCATCGAAAAGAATAAAGCCAATCGACTACGAGTGATTAAAGATAAAGACTTGTACCCTATATCACTCGATTTGAATGACTCTCGTAATCCAATGGTATTTAGACGGATCCACAAACCATAGATCTTGAGTAAGGGGTGAGGGTACGTGTTAGGAAGCCCATAAGGACACCTAACCCCGCCCGTCAATAACGGCCTCTACTAAGTCAAGTATCGGATTTCAAACAAGGTCGTAGCTACTGCGATATATGATATGCAAACATCGTTTTAAAACCCTAACATGTGACAACAATTTCTATGTCGATTTAGATGCAACTAAACTAACTTTGTCAAAGTCGTAATTTAGCATGTGGGTTGATTGATCTAACAACATATAAACGAAACAAACAAGGCTTGATGGGAATGGGGGAGTCGTTGGTATCTACCCTGTTACAACCCAGGCATTTCATGCCGACACAACAAGAAATTAAGATACAACTCGATCTAAATACAATTGCTATATACGACATCATACACGACACGCTACACGGCCAATCCGGCCTAGGAAAACGTGCACAAGGGGTGCTCCACGGTTTACATAACTCACGGCCTTGGGTCACTCCTCATAATGCGTGCTTTTGCTTAATCTCATGAAATTAGACATTAGGCCACACACCAAAGCATGCATTAGCATAAATCGGGCCATGTCGCTTTAAACAACATGCGATTTACTACGCTCCTACATGAATTGGAGTACATCTATCTAACTAAATAAGACTAAGGTTTTTGTAAATCATTTGACTCGACCAAATAGAAAACTAATTACAAACGAATTACAAGAAATGACTCGATAAACAAAAGGTAACTACAGAATACGAAACAACGATGAACAAATGATATAAAGAAGAAGCAAGAAAGACAAAAGACACGGCCACACTCACAGCCAAGCCATGGCCACCCTAGTTCCTAGGTTAGGTTCATTAGGTTAGACAGATTTGCAAAGCGATATGGGATATACATTAGAAATCGATGATAAAAGAGGTTAGAAGGCTTCGCCTAAAACCGAGTGCTCTACACGGCCTAAAAGGGTCAAATTAGGTCAAGTTCGCTAATTAAATTAACTCGTTGAGTGTTAATAGGGAGGTGCTAATCACGCACTCTTATACTAGCGAGAAATTAGGTGAAAAGAGAGATGCAATCAATTAGGTTATAGAATTGTTAACCGATTTTAATGCTTGTGTCGAAGCACCCTAACATGTCTAATTAGGTTATTTAATCGATCTAAAGTCGTCTAAGTGCGTCATATGTTAATAATCAGAGGTCGAACTAACATGGAACGGGTCCTAGGGCAGGTCGAATTGAACGAAACAAACGAGGGGTCAAAAGCGAGGAACGAAGTTAAAATCCATTTTATTAATGCCCTACCTTGAACACGAGGATATGTAAATGAGAAGGGGGATACGACCGACCGATGTGGCGGATTTCTTTCCCGACTCAAGTCCACGCGGGTGTTCTTGGTGGTACTTTAACTCGTACTCAAACTAACTAGTTTCATAGTTAACGAAATCAAACGATAAACAAAACGATAAACAAAGTAAAAACGAACTATAAAAAAACAAACATAAAAAAAATGAAATAAAAGGGAGAAGAGGAGGATTTGATGCACCCTCAACCTACATGTATCTTTGACACCATCTTGGATCGTAATCGATCGTAGATTTTATCTCGAGAGGCCGTCGTCGACGAAGGAACAAAGCAACAACACGTTTTTTGTAAATCTGGACAGCAACTTTCAAACTGTAATTTCTCACTCGTTTCACGGTAAAAATTAGATTTAAAAGATGTTTTGAAAACTATAAAGAGAGTAGAACAAAGATCTTAAAACAAACCATGCTCATTCTGAGTTATTGGGCACGAAAAACGAGCACAAACAGAACTGGACAGACAGGAAAAGCCGGGAAAACAGAGTGTATGACACTCTGTTTTTCGAGGGGATTCGTGTACTCTCAAGTTCAATTTGGCTCGTTTATCTTTGTCTAAGATGTAGATGGACGTTATATGGTTAATTAGGAACAAGAAACTCGAATTTTAATGGAGATTTGAAGGGGAAACGAATGGTATTTCGAGAGAGACACAAACTGTTTCTCAGTTTGGGTGTCTCGGTTTTGTCGAGAGTTTTGAGAGGCAATTAGGGTTTTTTTGTGTAGATTAGTGTTGGTTAGTAATGGTAGTATGTATAGAGAACTTAGAGGAATGAAAGTATGGCAGAGGGGAGGTATTTATAGGGAGTTAAAGTAGGGTAAAAGAGAGCAACAAGCAGTCGGGCTGCTTTGTTTCGCTGCTGCTGTCCAGCAGCTTTCATGAGCTCGTGTAGGGTTTTTGAGGGGTGTTTCTTGGTGGGCAAGGCATGGTAATATGTGTAGGATATTCAGGCGTGGATGGGTGGTCATGGGCACGGGTTTGGTAGCCGTTTGGAGCCGGTTTGGAAGTGTTTGATTGGGCTCGGGTTTGGAGAACGAAAACAGGGGGGCTGCTTGTTGCGTGAGGTTTGTGAAGAAGTTTGGACGTGGGTTTCATGGAAAAGGGCTTGGATTTATAGCTTGATATGTGGGCTAGGTGGGAGGTGAGATATGGGTCGCATTGGAGTCGAATACGGGGCAGTTTTGGTGTCGGATTTGGGGCTGCAAAACAGAGCAGCGAAGGTGATGTTGGGCTGTTTGGGACGTGATTTGGGAGGGCTAAGCCAGGGTTTTGTGGTGGGTTTTGGCTGGGATTTGAACACGGGTTGGAGGAGAGGGGATTGGGCCGAAAATGCGTCGAAAATCGAGCCCAAATCAAGTAGAAAACGAGCTCAAAAATCGCGTATAAAACCATCGTAAAAAATCGAGTTCTTCAAATACGGTTTATAAACGATATAAATTGATTTTTCAAATCAAATAACTAAAGAATGATTTTTCAAATCAAATATCTATTTTATTTTCAATAAAATAAAATTATGAAAATAAATTCAAACTAAAACAATAAAATGAATTCACTTTAAAAAACATTAATTTAAATATCATTTAAATTAATAAAATACTTCGTCGACAACGCTCATTCTACATCGTAAAACGAGCCCAAATAATGACAATGACAACTAAAGAATACATGTGTCCTATCATCATCGGGTGTTTGTCGGGTTCTCTATAAATTCCAATATCGACGGATACGGGTATCTACAGAGCCCCCACTTTGACTGAGGCTTGGACAAGACGAAGGTCAAAGTATACCCCAGGTCCCTCTCGACCTGAGGATTCTGCGGGTCGTTTATAGTCCATTAGACTTGCGTATATAAGCTCGCCAGCCATAACAAGAGATCGTACCTGAAACTTCGTCGGGGATTAACTCTTGCTTCTGTTGCGTCAAATTGTCATCATTGGTCATCGACTCATAAATTGCATATATGGTGGGTTGAGCCTTATCCTCGGGCGCCTACGTATCCGTTTCTGACGGAATCAAACCCGCGTCGTAGTTTAAGAATCGCCGACACATGCCCAAAGTTTATCATTTTTGGCGTATGTCCAAAATTCATCATCTGCTGACATTTGCCCAAAATTTATCATCTGCTGGCGCTTGTCCGAATGGGACGAGACTTTCCAAGGAGGTTGCCGCCGCTTTCATCATTTGCTTTCAGCTACGGAATTCTTCCATTTCATACTCTTGTATTGAATTGAATTCTTGGTGGATGTCATCCTTTACATCCTGATAATGGTCTCTGAAGCCAACGGCTTCAGAGCTCCCAGTTTGCAATGGCTCTAAAGTCGAAGACTTTAGAGCCCCCAGTTGAAGCATATCCTGCTATATTTGAAACACAAAAACGTACTAGCAATAATCATCACATAACCACATTTGGATCATCGATCTTAAAATTGGATTATTTGAAAGATTGGGTCATCGACCCGAAAATTGAATTTGAAAATTTTGAATAATTGGGCCATCGACCCGAAGTTTGAATTTGACATCACTTGGAATCTTGGGCCATCGACCCGAAATTTGAATTTAAATATTTGAATTTTTTGTTTTTGAAATTTGGGCCGTCGACCCGAGGTCTGAGGCTGAAGTGTTGGAATGTTGGGTCGTCAACCTGAAATTGAATTTGAAAGACTGGGTCATCGACCCGAAATTTGAACCTGTTAAAATTTTTGAATAAATGGGCCATCGACCCGAAATTCGAATTTGAAACGAATCATTTGGATGTTGGGTTGTCGACCCAAAATTTTATTTTGAACCTTGAGATTTGAACCATCTATTCATAATTCGCAAAAAAAAGTTTTTGAAATTTTGAAAATTTGAAATATTTGGCATTTTGAAATCGAACCTTGATGGGTGAGCACGAAATGCGACTCAGACATTCTGTATAACCCGTAAATAACGTTGGTATAGCCCTCTACCGTAAAACAAAAAGGAAAATAAAACCGTAAGTGTGCACGAGTTTAAATTCAATTATTGACTTGTTGGGGGTAGAAATGTAAATTGGCCATTCTGGTGCCAAAAGATGGCAAATGGGAATCACAAGGTCGTCGGACTTGGGATGGAGAGATCGTATGTCATGGGCGTGCTCCCGAGGGCACATGGGAATCAAGATCACTTGGCATTGACAAGGAGGATTAAACTCACAGAGGAACAACGTTGGCTTCACCCAGACACTAAACACAGACTGACTTTATGAGAACACTTAGACATCATACATCACTCTTGTTGGGAACATTCTGTCACTCTTCTCCTCGCCTCCTTTCTTTTCAGCGAGTTTTTCATCATTTCTTGCCACCGCCTTCTTTCTTTTCAGCGGGCTTTTACTAATTTTCTTCCACGCCTTCTTTCTTTTCAGCTGGTTTTTCATATTTTCTGTTCCCAACACAAACCCACATCTATGTGACTCAGCATCTTTGCCTAAACCTGTTAGATAAAGCTCATTCTGAGACTTGATACTATTCATCCGAACCTATATCCTTATCCTAGCCTACATCGAGTGCTAAGACCGACTCAAACAAAGGTGGCTTCATTTGGACTTGGTTAAGACCCGTAAGAAACCGACAAGATGACAACTTGGTTGATGAGTGGATTGAATCCCTTGTTCAGAAGGACTGCCTACGTATTCGCGTGGAGCGAAATCAAATCCGACGTAGTTCGATCAAGGTGCATTAAATTGCCATTTTGATTGTGTGTAGACACTCGAAGGTTTCACCTAAGGTATCATGTCATATCCCATTCTAGCCTGTAAAGTACCGTTAAATCCCGTGTCTAGGGTTGGTACAAAAGGTTGTGGTTCTTTGGGATGTGGAGCTTGGTAAAAATAGGTTCGCAAGGTAAACCATCGTTCTGAAGGTTCGTTTTGTGGTGATAAGGCCAATGGCTATGGCTTATAACGTGGTTGGAAATGGTGTCTCAGATTTGATGAAACCGGAGTATAAATGGGTTGGAAATCGATGTGGGTTCAAATTTCCATGTCTGGATCCTAAAGGCTTGGGTTTACTAACACAAGCTAACTGATTCTCAGAATCCCTAACTATTCCCTCATAAATGCCTCGGAAAGGACTTAGGGGTATGGATGACTGCTGATGGCACTACCTGACCATTTTGGCTTCGCCTTTGAAATTCGATCAACATTCAGACATTTCTTTTTCTTTTCTTCTTCTTTTTTCCTTTTTTTCTTTGTCGTTTTTTCTTTTTTTTTCTCTCTTTGAAAATGGTCTTATATTCAGTCACAAATGGATATACCTTGAAAACTGGTTTTCGCCAACTAAATTGGGTTAGAACTAACAATTCATTCTTAGAACAGGTTGATCTCTTCTCTCTTCGAGATGGGATAATTTGGTTGGGGAATGAGCTTACCTTCCGTCATCGGCATGGGAAATAAGGAGCTAGTCCGGGTTCGTCCTAGAATCATCTGAAAAGCTTGTCATAATGGTTTTGATGGAGGTTTTTCTACCGCCAGACATGGAATAGATAAAGGAATCAAACACGGGATCCTAGTGTACCTTCCATTTTAAAACGGGATATATTTCTACCCCAGGGATGCCTTTGAGTGTGTTGTGCATTTCATCATGCTTTCAGTATGATTGAGGATTAGAAACAAGACATATTTGGAAACGAACTGCAACTTTTATTGGAATGACACATGCTTAACACACTCGAAGGAACGATTCCTAGGACACACCCTAGGTCATCGTGGAACAAACGACCCAACTTCAAGAAAAGAAAGTCCTGGACTCGACTCGACTAAGATAAGAAAACAGATCCCGACTCATAATTTTCAAATCTGGTCCTGAGCTTTCTCTTGTTCAGCTGTCAACTTAGATGCTCGGCTCTTGTCCTTGATCCCTTTGAGGGTCTGCCTCCATCCCGAGGTAGTCTTCTGAGGATCTACGCCAATGATGAAGGTCGGTGAATCGAATTGTCCTTTATTAACTTCGTTAACGAGAGGAGTACATTCTGGAGTAAGACTCCCGACTTGAATTTCATTCTTCGGGTTTGGCAAGAATTCAAAGCAATCCACAAATATCTTCCCGATGAACACCCATTTCAAGTGACATGGGCGGATAAGATGGGAATAATCGACATTGTCTTCGACAGAAACAAAGTTGGCGTGATCACCAAATGGATTGGTGATGTTATTGGGTTTTATGGCTGGGATTGGGAGCGTTCCGTTCTCAATCATGTCTTGAATTTCGTGCTTTAGTCTAAAGCACCTTTCAGTATCGTGTCCCTTCCCTTGGTGGAAGGCACAGTAGGCATTTGGTTTGTACCATTTGCCTTGTTGTTCAGCAGGTGGATCCGGAGTTGGACCGATGGGCTTCAGCTTTCCCTGGGCCATGAGCCTTTGGAGAGCATATGCGTAAGTGCACCCGATATTGGTGAATACCCTCGGAGCTTGGCGCGGAGGCCTTTTTGACTGTCCATCTAAGAGATTAACAGTTTCAACAAAGTGGGACGTTGCTGGTGCTTTTGCTTTAGATGACGAGGCCCCTTGGTATCCTTTTGGCTTCTCAGCTTCTGCCATTCAGACGTCATCTTCTACCTTTATCCCGATTCTTATCAATTCTTTGAAAGAACCAAAATTCTGGTATTTCAGAGCATTACGGTAAACAGGTCGTAGATTCTTTACGAACTTATCTACCATTTCAACTTCATCAGGCTTCTTGGCTAGTTTCACGCTTTCAGCGCGCCATCTTGCAAGGAATTCAGTAAAGCCTTCTTTTTCTTTCTGTGTCATCACCTCCAATGTTCTTATGTTGGTTTGAATCTCGACATTATCAGCATAGTGCTTGCAGAACTCCACCGTAATATCTTCGAAAGTGGGGAAGTTCTTAAGGTCCAGATTGTAAAACCACGCCTTCGGGTGTTCATCCAGAGATTGAGCGAAAATTTCAGAGAGCATGTCAGCAGGCAGTCCCTTCAGTGCTAAGTACCCCTTATAGGCCTTAACATGGTGGACTGGATCTTCTGTGCCCTTAAACTTTGGGATATCAGTGAGTACCATGTTCGTGGGCAACGTATCCTGAATTGGGGCATAGGCCCTAGCATTTTCGTAATGGATGTTCTTCCCCTGGGAGAGTTTCAGACGGTCCGCAATGAACTTGAACTGTTTCTCCAGATCAGTCAGAGAAGGGGTAGATGAAGAGGAATCTTCACTCATCTTGGATTCGATCACATCCATTCTGGCCATTATGAGGTTCACGGCCTCAGTGAGTTTGTTAACAGCATCTTCCATTGCTTGAAGTCGGGTTTTTGGCGGCCTTTCTACAAGAAAACCCCGAACTGAGTCAATATTCAAATGTGATAGCCCCTGCACACTTAAGGATACGACACCAACTTGACTCAAGCAAAGACTCGGCTTAAGACTGACTAACCAAAAGGTTCGACTCACGGTTGGATTTAGACCTCGATTCATTTTAGACTAGACAAAACGACATGACTCAAGCTGTCATAGCTCGATTCTAAACTGGACTCGGTGTGACTAAACCCGTGATTGGACTAACATAGCCCATAGGTTTAAGTGAAACGCCCTAAAATGGCCTAGCTCGGACGTTTCTGTGTACTATCCTGGACCAATTGGTCGACCCACATGACTCGAATCCCAAGAGGTGAGCTTGGGTGACCCAACAAGGTCGTGTTCTAGATACTTAGGGCGAAAAACGCCTAGCCAAACACGGCCAGGACCCGGACACGACTTGACGCATTTCATGCTTGGTTAAGGTTCGAGAAACATTTTGGATTGAATTGAAAAAAACGAAAAATCGATTTGAAAATGATATTTAAAATGGGCAGCATGCCGGCTATAAAAGCTCATTTTGGGCCGAAAAATCTAGTCCTACTTGGGCAGCCTTCCGCGTTTTTAAAACCATGCTATTTTGAAAGTAAGTTGTTCAAAAGTTCGGTTTTGAAATTGATATGGAAAATTTGAAAAGACTCGGGAAATTCACCTTGCACATTGTCATTCTCATGTTATAAGGATGTATGTTCCTAGACATTTCTAAGTCTCGACAAGTCTTCTACAAGAAGGTCTTTGCCATCCATCCTTTTGGGTCTAATAGAGCAAGGGCCTTTAGGTAGAGTACCTAGAAGAGCATCCCCACCCTCAAGAACCACGACGAGGCGGAGCGGAAGCAAGCAATGTGCAAGCACCTGGCATAGTGGGACGTCGCCCCCCACGCGTCACAAAGAAGCGCTGGGACGGCCCGGGAAAGTCCTTAAGGGTTTATAGCACTACGAGTAATATTTTACTTTCCAATACTTTCTTTTCAAGTTTCACCTCGGAGGAAAAGACCCTAGAAACAAAGTGTAACTAGTCCTCTTGTCCCCAGCGGAGTCGCCAAACTGTGGACAACGCCCGCGGGAACTGCGTCCGCGGGATCCACACTAGGCATAATCGACTCGAGGTTCTTTCGAATCGAATTAAGACAAATTAGAGTCGCCACCAAGTTTTATGGGAACTTGGAACCGTTCAAGTCAACTTTACACCTTTCATCGAAAAGCATAAAGCCAATCGACTACGAGTGATTAAAGATAAAGACTTGTACCCTATATCACTCGATTTGAATGACTCTCTTAATCCAATGGTATTTAGACGGATCCACAAACCATAGATCTTGAGTAAGGGGTGAGGGTACGTGTTAGGAAGCCCATAAGGACACCTAACCCCGCCCGTCAATAACGGCCTCTACTAAGTCAAGTATCGGATTTCAAACAAGGTCGTAGCTACTGCGATATATGATATGCAAACATCGTTTTAATACCCTAACATGTGACAACAATTTCTATGTCGATTTAGATGCAACTAAACTAACTTTGTCAAAGTCGTAATTTAGCATGTGGGTTGATTGATCTAACAACATATAAACGAAACAAACAAGGCTTGATGGGAATGAGGGAGCCATTGGGATCTACCCTATTACAACCCAGGCATTTCATGCCGACACAACAAGAAATTAAGATACAACTCGATCTAAATACAATTACTATATACGACATCATACACGACACCCTACACGGCCAATCCGGCCTAGGAAAACGTGCACAAGGGGTGGCCCACGGTTTACATAACTCACGGCCTTGGGTCACTCCTCATAATGCGTGATTTCGCTTAATCTCATCGAATTAGACATTAGGCCACACACCAAAGCATGCATTAGCATAAATCGGGCCATGTCGCTTTAAACAACATGCGATTTACTACGCTCCTACATGAATTGGAGTACATCTATCTACCCAAATAAGACTAAGGTTTTTGTAAATCATTTGACTCGACCAAATAGAAAACTAATTACAAACGAATTACAAGAAACGACTCGATAAACAAAAGGTAACTACATAATACGAAACAACGATGAACAAATGATATAAAGAAGAAGCAAGAAAGACAAAAGACACGGCCACACTCACAGCCAAGCCACGGCCACCCTAGTTCCTAGGTTAGGTTCATTAGGTTAGACAGATTTGCAAAGCGATATGGG
This sequence comes from Silene latifolia, assembly GCF_048544455.1. Lineage (NCBI taxonomy): Eukaryota > Viridiplantae > Streptophyta > Magnoliopsida > Caryophyllales > Caryophyllaceae > Silene > Silene latifolia. The sequence goes on from NC_133534.1 coordinate 86,342,935, forward strand.
ATATACATTAGAAATCGATGATAAAAGAGGTTAGACGGCTTCGCCTAAAACCGAGTGCTCTACACGGCCTAAAAGGGTCAAATTAGGTCAAGTTCGCTAATTAAATTAACTCGTCGAGTGTTAATAAGGAGGTGCTAATCACGCACTCTTATACTAGCGAGAAATTAGGTGAAAAGAGAGATGCATTCAATTAGGTTATAGAATTGTTAACCGATTTTAATGCTTGTGTCGAAGCACCCTAACATGTCTAATTAGGTTATTTAGTCGATCTAAAGTCGTCTAAGTGCGTCATATGTTAACAATTAGAGGTCGAACTAACATGCAACGGGTCCTAGGGCAGGTCGAATTGAACGAAACAAACGAGGGGTCAAAAGCGAGGAACGAAGTTAGAATCCATTTTATTAATGCCCTACCTTGAACACGAGGATATGTAAATGAGAAGGGGGATACGACCGACCGATGTGGCGGATTTCTTTCCCGACTCAAGTCAACGCGGGTGTTCATTGTGGTACTTTAACTCGTACTCAAACTAACTAGTTTCATAGTTAACGAAATCAAACGATAAACAAAACGATAAACAAAGTAAAAACGAACTATAAAAAAACAAACATAAAAAAAACGAAATAAAAGGGAGAAGAGGAGGATTTGATGCACCCTCAACCTACATGTATCGTTGACACCGTCTTGGGTCGTAATCGATCGTAGATTTTATCTCGAGAGGCCGTCGTCGATGAAGGAACAAAGCAACAACACGTTTTTTGTAAATCTGGAAAGCAACTTTCAAACTGTAATTTCTCACTCGTTTCACGGAAAAAATTAGATTTAAAAGATGTTTTGAAAACTATAAATAGAGTAGAACAAATAAATTAAAACAAACCACGCTCGTTCTGAGTTATTGGGCACGAAAAATGAGCACAAACAGAACTGGACAGACAGGAAAAGCCGCGAAAACAGAGTGTATGACACTCTGTTTTTCGAGGGGATTCGTGTACTCTCAAGGTCAATTTGGCTCGTAAATCTTTGTCTAAGATGTAGATGGACGTTATATGGTTAATTAGCAACAAGAAACTCGAATTTTAATGGAGATTTGAAGGGGAAACGAATGGTATTTCGAGAGAGACACAAACTGTTTCTCAGTTTGGGTGTCTCGGTTTTGTCGAGAGTTTTGAGAGGCAATTAGGGTTTGTTTGTGTAGATTAGTGTTGGTTAGTGACGGTAGTATGTATAGAGAACTTAGAGGAATGAAAGTATGGCAGAGGAGAGGTATTTATAGGGAGTTAAAGTAGGGTAAAAGAGAGCAACAAGCAGTCGGGCTGCTTTGTTTTGCTGCTGCTGTCCAGCACCTTTCATGAGCTCGTGTAGGGTTTTTGAGGGGTGTTTCTTGGTGGGCAAGGCATGGTAATATGTTTAGGATAGTCAGGTGTGGATCGGTGGTCATGGGGCACGGGTTTGGTAGCCGTTTGGAGCGGGTTTGGAAGTGTTTGATTGGGCTCGGGTTTGGAGAACGAAAACAGGGGTCTGCTTGTTGCGTGAGGTTTGTGAAGGAGTTTGGACGTGGGTTGCACGGAAAAGGGCTTGGAATTATAGCTTGATATGTGGGATAGGTGGGAGGTGAGATATGGGTCGCATTGGAGTCGAATACGGGGCAGTTTTGGTGTCGGATTTGGGGCTGCAAAACAGAGCAGCGAAGGTGGTGTTGGGCTGTTTGGGACCTGATTTGGGAAGGCTAAGCCAGGGTTTTGTGGTGGGTTTTGGCTGGGATTTGAACACGGTTTGGAGGAGAGGGGATTGGGCCGAAAGTGCGTCGAAAATCGAGCCCAAATCAAGTAGAAAACGAGCTCAAAAATCGCGTATAAAACCATCGTAAAAAATCGAGTTCTTCAAATACGGTTTATAAACGATATAAATTGATTTTTCAAATCAAATAACTAAAGAATGATTTTTCAAATCAAATATCTATTTTATTTTCAATAAAATAAAATTATGAAAATAAATTCAAATTAAAACAATAAAATGAATTCACTTTAAAAAACATTAATTTAAATATCATTTAAATTAATATAATACTTCGTCGACAACGCTCATTCTACATCGTAAAACAAGCCCAAATAATGACAATGACAACTAAAGAATACATGTGTCCTATCATCATCGGGTGTTTGTCGGGTTCTCTATAAATTCCAATATCGACGGATACGGGTATCTACAAAAGGTTAGGTTAAAGGATCAGCTATGTTGTCATCCGTCCAACCTTTCAAATCGCTACTTACTTTCTTTCAATGAAATCCCTAATTACATGAAATTTTCTAAGTACGTGTCTAGACTTGTTGCTAGACTTGGGTTCTTTAGCTTGAAAGATTACCCCACTATTGTCATAGAAGATCATGATAGGATCTTTGGTGGTGGGAACTACCCTTAGCCCCTCCAAGAATTGCCTAATCCACACGGATTCCTTGGCAGCTTCTGATGCTGCAATGTACTCAGCCTCCATAGTAGAATCTGCAATCACAGCTTCCTTGAAGCTTCTCCAGCTTACGGCACCACCATTGAGCATGTATATAAATCCAGCCTGGGATTTCATATCATCTCTATCTATTTGAAAACTCGAGTATGTGTAACCCTTATCACATAGCTCGGAGTCACCTCTAAACACTAAGATAGAATCCTTAGTCCTTCGCAAGTACTTGAGGATATTCTTAACTTCTATCCAGTGACTCTCACCTGGATTCTCTTGATATCTACTAGTCATGCTTAAAGCATATGAGACATCTGGACGAGTGCATATCATGTCATACATGATTGATCCAACAACGGAAGCATAAGGAATAAATTTCATGCGTTCAACATCTTCGGGTTCGGAGGGAGATTGAGACTTGCTCAAAATGATTCCACTACCAATAGGAATTAAGCCTCTCTTAGACTTATCCATGCTGAAGTGTCGAAGAACTTTGTCAATATAAGATTCTTGACTCAATGCCAATATCCTTTTGTGTCTATCTCTATAGATCCGGTTACCTAATATGCGTTGTGCTTCTCCTAAATCCTTCATTTGAAAATAATTTCCCAAATACTCCTTGACGAAGGATAACATTGGAATGTCATTTCCAATAAGTAGTATGTCATCCACATACAATATTAGGAACACAACATTGCTCCCACTGAACTTCATGTATAAACACGGTTTCTCAACACTTCGAGTAAAACCATTTTCTCTTATTACATGATTGAATCGATGATTCCAGCTTCTAGATGCTTGCTTAAGACCATAAATGGATCTCTTAAGCTTGCACACTTTGTTAGGACTTATAGGATCTACAAAATCTTCAGGTTGTATCATGTACACCTCCTCTTCTAAATGCCCATTTAGAAAAGCGGTCTTTACATCCATTTGCCATATTTCATAGTCATGAAACGCGGCAATCGCTAACAATATGCGAATGGATCTTAGCATGGCTACGGGGGTAAAGGTTTCGTCATAATGATGACCCTGAACTTGGGTAAAACCCTTTGCTACTAGCCTAGCCTTGTAGACATCATCATGTCCTTCTATACTATTCTTTACTTTGAAGATCCATTTGCATTGAAGAGGTCTCACTCCTTCAGGCAAATCCACTAAGTTCCAAACTTGATTTTCATGCATAGAACTAATTTCGAATTCCATGGCTTCAAGCCAAAAAGCTGAATTAGGACTAGAGATTGCAGCTTTGTAGGTGGCGGGTTCGTCACTTTCTAGAAGCAACACATCAAGACTCCCATCCTCTTGTATAAGTCCCACGTATCTATCAGGATGGCGAGTTTCTCAACCCAACCTCCTCAATTGAGGAATAACTACTGAATTAGACGACGAAGGAACGTCTTCACGTGCTTCTTCATGTGTCTCTATTTCGGTTTATGTCTCTTGAACTTCATTAAGTTCAAAATTTCTGCCACTCTGTCTCTTAGAAATAAACTCACTTTCTTAGAAGACAGCCTCACTAGACACAAACACTTTGTTTTAATGAGGTTTGTAGAAGTAATAGCTTCGGGAGGTTGTAGGGTAACCTACAAAGATGCATTTTTCGGATCGTGGGGCTGGCTTGTTGTCGGTCTTTACCCTGACGTAATCATCACATCCCCAAATCTTCATATAGGATATATTAGGAACCCTTCCTTTTCACATCTCATATCGTGTCTTTTCGGTTGCTTTTGATGGACTATTGTTCAATGATTTGATTGCGGTTTGCATTGCAAATCCCCAAAACGAGTTGGGTAACTTGGTTTAACTCATCATAGATCGAACCATATCTAGTAGGGTTCAATTTCTCCTCTCGGCAACACCATTAAGTTGTGGTGTACCGGGTGGAGTGAGTTGTGACACAATGCCACAATCTTTCAAGTGTGAATCAAATTCATTACTAAGATACTCTCCACCACGATCCAATCGTAGTGCCTTTATCTTCTTGTTCAATTGGTTTTCTACTTCATTTTGAAATTCTTAAATTTCTCAAAAGCTTCACTCATGTACTTTATTAAATAGATATACCCATATCTACTTAAATCATCGGTGAAGGTAATGAAGTAGTCATAATTACCCCTAGCGGTGACACTCATTGGTCCACACACATCGGTATGTATAAGGCCCAAAAGTTCACAAGCTCGAGTCCCTTTACCACTAAAAGGATTACGAGTCATTTTGCCTAGGAGGCACGATTCGCATAAACCATAAGATTGAAAATCAAATGGTTTAATAACATTAGTTGAAACTAATATTTTAATGTGATTCTCGATAATATGACCTAATCGACAATGCCAAATGTACGATACATTTGGATCACTTGATTTGAGTCTCTTGGTTTGTATGTTATAGATGTCATTCTTTGGATTTGAAGTCTCTAGAACATAAATGCCATTAATAGAAGAGCCTCGGCCTATGACCAAGTCATTTCTAGAAATAATACAACAATTGTTTTTAATGCCAAAATTAAAGCCCTCTATGTCTAATATAGCAACTGAAATAATGTTCTTAGAAAGAGAAGGAACATAAAAACAATTATACAAATACAACTCGAATCCATTTTCTAGAACAAGTACATAAGTACCCTTGGATGTGGCCGCTACCCTAGCTCCATTCCCAAGTCGGAGATCAACATCGCCTTTGCTCAGCTTTTCCACGTTTCTTAGCCCCTGTAAATGATTACAAAGGTGAGAACCGCAACCAGTATCTAATACCCATTTTGTCGTGGAAGTGAAATTTACATCAATAACATAAATTTCAGAAGGAATTTTACCAAGTGGAATAACAAGTCCATCCCTTATATTTCCCAAATATATGGGGCAATTCCTCATCCAATGTCCCATGCCATGACAATAATGGCATTCATCATCAACTTTGGCTCCTCTGGTAGTCCCACTAGCCATCTTGTTTCCATTGTTGAATTTTCTACCTTTTTTCCTTTCCTTTTGAACCATTTCCCTTTAGTTGCAAGAACTTGCTTGCTAGGACTCCCACTAGCTTCGGCATCCCTTTCTTCCAAAGATAAAGATCCCATAGTTTTAGTGATATGGTCTACCCGAGACGCATTCACAAAGGATCTAGTCATAGTAGGAGGTATGGAGGAAGTAATGAAATTAAGTTTTCCATCGGAATCGATCCCAAAATGAAGCCCTCTTGTAGTATCAAGATTGTTGTTGGAGCAAATTTCGTCAAATAAGTTATGATAAGTGTTGGAATATGTATCCTCCGACAATAATGCGATCACAACTGTTGATCATAATGATCACATGTTTAAGTCTCATTTTAAAGAATACAATTGGGAAGTAATATTTTACTGTCAACTGGTCCACACATATCGGTAATGATTGGCTGACTAGAGTTTGACATTACTGTCGTGCGACGGTGGTGACCAGTTGATCCCCTTAGGTCATACCTAAAAGGTAGCATTCTTAATTGATCATTTAATTGATCGTATAACGATACAGGTTAATTAAATTACTTAAAATTGACGGACGATTTTGGAAGTAATATTTACGTATCTCATTATAATTTGATTAAATAAGATGCGGTCTAAGTAATCGAATTGTTTTATTGCTTAGATGAAATTATTGTTTACGGAAATAATTGAAACGGAATGAATTGATTGTTATAAATACAAAATGTTATATTTTATGACTCGGGAATCCATTACGGTACAAGTAATTATGAATTGCTGGGTTAATTTAATAAATGACATATTTTATTAATATGTTGATTTTTAATTGTTAAAAATACAATTTATATATACCTAATGTCATGAAACATGTTACATGTGACAAATTGACAAAATAATGTGTAAAATGGATTTCTCATTTTACACCATAAGTACCGAAATTTAGGGTGTATTAGGCAAAATATTGTGTTGATTATTTTATATAGAAAACACAATCATTAACCTAAGAAATAGCCATGCAAACCTACTTGTCTTTGTGAAGAGAACCTTGATCATGCATTGGCTATTTCCACCCCCCCTTACCCGGTTTTTGAAGAGCAAAGCCAAGGGTCTTTTGCTCTATAATTTATCTTATACACTACATCAAAACATTAGTGTATTATCATTTTCATTCAACATCTAAAAATAAGAGTTAGAGAGATAAAAAACTTCCTCCTTCTCCCTTCCTCTCAACCGAAATTATTGAGAGAACAAAATATTTTTGGTCAATTTTATTCTAAATTAATATTGTTCTAGTAATAATAATATTAATTTTATTAAGTTGTTACTTTGGGTATAAATCCTTGGGAGGGATTCTCTACTTGAATCCTTGTTCATCCACTTAAGGAAGCTCAAGAACAAGTGAGTAGGAGAACTCACTTGTGCCCATAAAATCCGAAATCCTCAATGTACGATGATGATTTCTTCTTTAAATCTTTTATTGTTTGCATGCATAAGATCACCTTTTAATTTTATGACTAAATTAAAATTAAAACATATATGAATATGTCATGTAATGAGATATATATTTCTAACAAGCGGTATCAAGAGCCTTGGTTGTTTGCATGCAAATCTGTTATAGTTTTTCCGAGTTATACGATTAACATATAAAACTTGTAAATTTGTGTTATTATGATATATCACGAAAATAATTTATGCATGTTAAAGTATCTGATCCTAAAATGTATTTAGGATATTTTGGTTGATTTATGGATTTTTATTGTTCATCTTATATAATAATGGCATTAAAATGTGATTTTATGATTAAAATGTCAATTTCGGACTAAAATTAGCTAAACTTTGAATTTTCCAGTGATCTTTGGATATGTTATCACATGTTTTAGTTTTAGATGACCTGTAAATTTTCAGAATTTTTGGAGTTTTTATGCTCGAAATATGGATTTTTCATAACAAAAATCGAATTTAAATAAAAAATAGGTTAATATGAGAAATATTTCGAATCTGGTCATCTAAATTTAGTATGTTGTCACATGCAATTTTACAAGATGTGTGTAAAATAATATGCTATAATGAAGTATATATGCATGATTTATGAATTTTTGATGAAAAATAGCATAAATAGTGACTTAATTAGTGAATTATTGCTAAAACATACTCCATGACTAAAGAAAAACGTCACATGTTGCATTTTATTACCTATTTCAGATATAAAATTGAAAAGTTGATGAATATAATTTTTCTCATGTTTTTATGATTATAATTGATAAATCCGATAAACCGCAACATAGTTTTTCCGATAAATATTTCGAAATTTTAACCTAATGTTTTTTTAACATTATGAGTGTCATGGTATTTTTCCAGAATTTTCAAGAGTTTAAATTTCAAATTTCAAATTTATTTGAAATTTTTGTGATTTATTTGAAATTTATAGCATTTTATTGTTATTTTGGGTCCATTAATGAACAATTTTAATAAATATAAGTTAATTATGGCCAAATAGTTAGTGGAGACTAAATTTTGAGTCCTAAGTGGTTAGGGTAATTAACTTGTGCATAAATATGAATTTATGTAATTTATTGTGATTTTAAAAGGTTGAATCACGCAAATCCGTAAAAACCGTTAAATATACGATATTGGCTCCTTAAAGGCGATTTAGCATAAAATTGGGCATGTTCATACATATTATAATGCTGAATTTTATTTATGATTGTCATAATTTTATTTTAAGTAATTTTTGAATTATGTAATTTTACTTAGTATGGCCTTAGTTTTTAATTGGTATTACCCGAAATGTATGGGAATATCGATTCGGTTGTAATTTATTGTGATCTCGTATCACCGTTTTGTAATTTAATAGATTTATTTTATTTTAATTAAAAATGTATAATAGGAAATTATGTAATTTGTTATGTAATTTATTTATTCCGGAGTTCCTTGAAGACGATGTCACTCAAGGAAGACGATACATAAAGACGGTGTTACCTCGAGATGGGTGCCAAAACCGAAGTTCAAGGGACCAATGGAGTTGGTTTCCGAATATGTAATAGTTAATTAGATTTTCTATTTTAGGAAGGCCATACTAGGATTTAATTTATGCTTTGCATTTTTATTTATATGTTGCATGCATCGCTAAATCGCCATAACTAAAACATGCATCATCTCTTAATCGAGTTTATCGACCGTGTCAATTAGAATTATCGTAGTTCACCGCTTTAGTTCACTTAAAACGTGATAGAGAATAAATTGACATGACCTCTCGCTAAAATAATCAATTGAGACATAGCCTTACCAAAAAGTAGAAACCATGAAAACCTATTTCGCGAGGGAGTGAACTCGGCCCTACCGGGGTACAAAACTTGTTACGTAGGGGAAGTGGGTGATAAATGTCTATCCACCGAATTCATGTTGATAAGGGATGAATCGGCCCTACCGTGCCCAAGTTGATGTGGATTTGGATCATGGACACATTTATTCGAAATTTGGCTTGAGCTCAACGGAAGTATTTGTGACTGTAGTCGCATGTGTTCCGGGCTAAAGATATAAGTTAATGTAATTTTATCGACCAAGAGTTCTAAAAGTAGAATCGATTAAAGTGTTAATCCACCGAGTGATATTGATAAGGGATGAATCGGCCCTACCGTTCCCAAGTTAATATGAATTTGGATCTTGGAATCATTTATCTAAGTTGGGTAGAGGTCACTAGATAAATGCAATAAAACTTGTTTAAATTAATTTTTTACGAGTATTATTATTATTTTCAAAACGACATATGTTTTATTCCTTCTATTTTGTTTTGTAGACCGCTTTTTATTTCTCATAACAAATGGCCAATCCAAACACCAACGCCACGCCTCTCACTAATACTTCATGGCTCCGATCCTTCCTGGATCGATGTAAACTTGAAAAGAATGGGTCAAATTTCTCCGATTGGGATGCCCAACTCAAATTAGCCGCCCAAGGTGACGACAAGCTTCGTTACCTCACCGAGGCCTCTCCACCTGAACCTAATACTAAGTCGACCGCCGCTACTAGGGAAGCATATGGGGCTTACCATAAGGAGTCCGCCGCAATGAAAAATGTGTTGATATTTGCGATGGAGGCGGATCTCCAAAGGAGAGCCTTTAAGATGGGCACCGCTAATGAAATCTACTCCAAGCTTGTGACAATGTTTTCACAAACTCCGCGGATCGTCCAATATGAGGCGGCCGCGGCATTCTTTGATCTCGACTTCAAAGGGGCCAAAAGGTTAGCCCTCATGTGCTCAAATTAATGGAGCTAGTCAAGACTTTGAAGATTCAAAAAGTTGAAATCCCCAAAGAACTCATTGTAGATAGGATTCTACACTCCTTATCCAAAGTCAAGGCGTATGTTCAATTCCGGGTGAATTTTAACATGCAAGACAAGGACGTGTCTCTTGAAGAGTTGCACAAGTTACTTGTGCAAGCCAAAAGAGACATGGGGTTAAATGTTAACCCACCTAAGGATGTGCTTAACATTAGCACCAAAAGCAAGGGGAAGTTCAAGAAGAATGGGAAGAAGGGTAAGAAGCAAGCTCCCACTTTCACCAAAGCTAAGACTTATGAAGCTAGCACTTCCAAGATCAAGAAGGGTCCTCTTGATAAATGCCATTATTGTAATGGTGTTGGACATTGGAAAAGAAATTGTTCCAAATACCTTGGTGACATTAAGGCTGGAAAGATCACTCCAGTAGGTAAATGACTATCCTTTCTTTTATGTTTCTAATTCAACTATGGTATTGTGATACAAAGTTGTAATAATGTATCCCTTTTTATTGTAAATAGGGCCTCCACCAAGCAAGGACAAGGGAAAAGAAAATCAAGCTTGAGAAACCATCGAGAAGCTAGGAGTAGCTTCCATGAAGCTTGTTTTTTTTTATTGTCTTATTTTAATTTATGTTTCGGATTTTAGAACCTTTTGATTTCCGTGTTTGACATGGAAATGTATTTTGGATATTGGTTGTATTTTGGATAATGATGGCTTGGTTTGCAACCCAAGTCACCCGTTTTATCGTATTTTATCCTTGTTCTAAAATTCGTCTTTATCCGCTTGCTCATAGAAACATATGATCATTCACTTAAAGTGATCTAATTGACAACTATAATTATGGGATTCATTATATGTCCACAAGCTTAAGGCTTGTATATGATCAATTATAAAGTCATATTGAGTTGAAGAACTCTCTTGAAGGAATGTCAATCACCAAGTTCACTTATCAAATTTAAAACAATTAGTCAACCTATGAGATAGTGCTCCTTATACTTTAATATCATTATTTGTGTCTCATAAGCTATCTTTGAATCTCTAATGTATTCATTCTAAAGATAGAGTGGGAGAAAAATGAAGACACAAAGAACATCAAGAAAATTTGTGTAAATGAGATCTATGCAAGGAAGAATGATTTGAATAAAGGTATATCTATTTATATAGTATACACGAATAGATGAGATCTATGGTCTCGAATAGATCTACATGACAAAAGAGACCAAGTGAAGTAATCAAAAGAATATGTTCTCAAGATAACTACACGAGGAGACCAAAAGAAAGTTTTGGAATGAGAATGACTAATTTAAAGTCTTAACCATAAGTTATGACTAAGTTTATGAACAACTTTTGACCAATAGTTTCAATATTGATATTTACTTAAGAGCCTAAATGAAACAAAGTTGCATCCTCGAAAATAAGTGAGATTTATGACCAAAAGGTTGCAAATGTTGATATGCCGATATCCACAAAAGCTGAGTTAAGTATTAACCTCGCTAATGTCATTACTTAACCTCATTATGAAAATGAAATGGTTAAACCTCCTTCCGAAAGGGTATCTTGAAGGACGTGTATTAGATATAATTCACATTTGAATAATGACATTGCTACGCATCATCACAATATGAATGAGTTAAGAGATTAGAATCTCTTTTCATAAGGTTAAGATGAAACCTCTTCAAAATAGGTATTTTGAAAGGATATGATGGGAACATATATGGTTTTATCTTAATAACTTAGCAAAGCAATATATATATTTCAATTCTTGAAATATTTCAATTGAGTAGTCGATTACGAAACATGTGGAATTAAGTGGGAGTTGGAAATTATCATGTGAAGACATGGAATTTAGTGGGAGCAATCATCTTGTAAAAGTTTATAACTCATTACTCATTGAGAATGACGAGCTAATACTTTCTTTCACAAAGAAGTATTTGAGTTTTCAATTCTGGATGAAAATAGACTATGATGAATCCAATCACATCACGAGATGTTGGATAAGTATTGAGATATAAACATCGATTCAACGAGAAACATAGGTTATTAATGTCAATGAAAATGGAATTGCCATTAGCAGTCATGGCCGTTCATTGAACCTAAGAATGGTTGATCTCATGATTATTAGTTACTAATGTTTCCGCCATTAGAATAATCATGCATATGTCCAATAATGAATCATATGCATAAGTGGCAAGCCATAGAAGAAACGTCATGAATTATCGAGGAGAATCCGATGAGGATTTCAGTGTTGGACAGAACACTCTGTTATGTGTCAAGAGGTTGCACATATTAAAGTTCGAACAACACGTAAGGATTTATGAAAATCCTAAGCCTTTCAAGCTAAAAAGAGAAATAAAAGGTTTGGAAATGTACTTAGTTGAAGTAAGAAGTTACTCAAAAACTAATATTTCCTAATATGCTAGGACTTGTGAGAAGTGTTAGGCTAATCATCTTGACAATTATTTCAAGACTCTGCAAAACATTTACCTAGTGCATTATGAGTGGGTGGAGTACTTGATCAGTGCAAGTTATATCATTCACCGCAAATTCATTGGTTATGTGATAATCGACATGGAAGTTCTTTCAAGATAAAGAACCCAAACCAAGGTTGGAAACCTATATGTGTACTTGGTAAGGTTCATGCTATGATAGATAACATGAACGTAAAGGAAAATGCGATTATAAGAAGTTTGAACACATGGACACATGGTATGTTAAACTTCTATTGTAATCAACAAGTGTTTACACACTTAGGATATGCATCATAAGGTTGTAATATGGTATTGACTACCCGAATGTGATGTCGACATTTGTCGTTTGAGTTATTTCTAACTCACCTTATACTTTGTTACATCCAATGGGTTGTAGAGACAATTGAACCCCGTTTAAGTGAACACGGATTAGCATTGTATTCGCCCATAGTTACTTACATGAGGTGACGTCTCGAAGTGACTAGAATGTGATGCGATTGATGGCAAGTTCAAGTGCCATGGAGTCATATGAGAATGACTAGTCGATCACATATGCAGACTGTTAGGAACATTTTTTCGGGCCTTATGACCGCTTATAGAGTTCTGGCAAATTTATATAGCCTGGTCATGGCGAGAGCTACTATAGTATTCTAATAAGTCGATTCTTTTGACTAAAGACTATTCACCTAAGATGGCACAGTTTCAGATTAACTTTGATTTGTGTTACTACGACCTTCGTAAATGGGGTCAAATGGGCATATTTTGGGTTATGATGGCTGTGGCTAGTCAAAGGGAATGAGTGCGATAGGAATTGTCCACCCCTAGTCAGGGTTAAAACAATATCTCAGGGCCACTCGAGGAGTAATGAACTGGAAATGCGTGGCCACGCTCGGAAGATATCTATGGTAGATAAATCCGGTCAATCAGTTATTCTCCAGATCAAGGAAATCACTCTCGATATGATCACTTGCAAGTACGACCCGAAAGACACCTTGCATTGAGTGGGAGATAGTAATAGGACAAGAGAATTGGTGATGCACACTTGTCGAGGACAAGTGGGAGATTGTTGGAATATGTGTCCTCCGACAATAATGCGATCACAACTGTTGATCATAATGATCACATGTTTAAGTCTCATTTTAAAGAATACAATTGGGAAGTAATATTTCTTGTCAACTGGTCCACACATATCGGTAATGATTGGCTGACTAGAGTTTGACATTACTGTCGTGCGACGGTGGTGACCAGTTGATCCCCTTAGGTCATACCTAAAGGGTAACATTCTTAATTGATCATTTAATTGATCGTATAACGATACGGGTTAATTAAATTACTTAAAATTGATGGACGATTTTGGAAGTAATATTTACGTATCTCATTATAATTTGATTAAATAAGATGCGGTCTAAGTAATCGAATTGTTTTATTGCTTAGATGAAATTATTGTTTACGGAAACAATTGAAACGGAATGAATTGATTGTTATAAATACAAAATGTTGTATTTGATGACTCGGGAATCCATTACGGTACAAGTAATTATGAATTACTGGGTTAATTTAATGAATGACATATTTTATTAATATGTTGATTTTTAATTGTTAAAAATACATTTTATATATACCTAATGTCATGAAACATGTTACATGTGACAAATTGACAAAATAATGTGTAAAATGGATTTTCCATTTTACACCATATGTACCGAAATTTAGGGTGTATTAGGCAAAATATTGTGTTGATAATTTTATATAGAAAACACAATCATTAACCTAAGAAATAGCCATGCAAACCTACTTGTCTTTGTGAAGAGAACCTTGATCATGCATTGGCTATTTCCACCCCCCTTATTTACCCGGTTTTTGAAGAGCAAAGCCAAGAGTCTTTTGCTCTATAATTTATCTTATACACTACATCAAAACATTAGTGTATTATCATTTTCATTCAACATTTAAAAATAAGAGTTTTAGAGAGGTAAAAACTTCCTCCTTCTCCCTTCCTCTCAACCGAAATTATTGAGAGAACAAAATATTTTTGGTAAATTTTATTCTAAATTAATATTGTTCTAGTAATAATAATATTAATTTTATTAAGTTGTTACTTTGGGTATAAATCCTTGGGAGGGATTCTCTACTTGAATCCTTGTTCATCCACTTAAGGAAGCTCAAGAACAAGAGAGTAGGAGAACTCACTTGTGCCCATAAAATCCGAAATCCTCAATGTATGATGATGATTTCTTCTTTAAATCTTTTATTGTTTGCATGCATAAGATCACCTTTTAATTTTATGACTAAATTAAAATTAAAACATATATGAATATGTCATGTAATGAGATATAGTTTTCTAACAATAAGACTCAATGGTAATTGGTGTTGTTGCATGTGTAGGATCCATTGCGTTATATATAAACTACAAACATGGAGGTAAAGGAAGTATTAACATTTGTCATTTTAATCAAACTTGTAAACATTTTAAACAAGTTATAACATTTATATAGTGACCTCTACCCAACTATCATAAATGATTCCGAGATCTAAATTCATATTAATTTGGGCACGGTGAGCCGATTCATCTCTTATTAATATAACTCGGTGGATTAACCGCTTAATCGATTCTACTTCTACAACTCTCGGTAGATAAAAATTACTTTAATATTTATCTTTAGCCCGGAACACATGCGACTACGTTCACGAATACTTCCGTTGAGCTCAATCCAAATTTCGATGTAATAACATTTTATTACCCACTTACCCAGCGTAACAAGTTTAGTATCCCGGTGAGCCGAGCCTACTTCCTTCTGAAATTGGGACTCATGGTTTCTAGTATTTGGTAAGGCTAATTCTCAACTTTTTATAAGTGAGAGGTCTTGTCAATTTATTATCTATCACGTTTTAAGTGAACTAAAGCAGTGAACTACGATAATTCTAATTGACACGGTCGATAACTCGATATGATATGCATGTGTTGTTATGGCGATTTGGCAATGCATGCAACATATTAAAAGAAATGCAAAGCAATAATAGTAAATTCCAAGTATGGCCTTCCTAAAAATAGAAAATCAAATAATCTATTACATATTCGGAAACCAACTCCTTTGGTCCCTTGAATCTTCAAATGGCACGTCTCCCAAGAACATCGTCTTCGTCGGAACACCTTTCTGAATGGCACCGTCTTGAAGAAACTCCATGATTACAAATAATAATAAAAATACAAAGCTATTCCTATTATACATTTTTAAAATGGAAAAAGTAGTAAAAGATAAAAGTGATACTAGATCACATTAAATTACAACCGAATCAATATTCCCTTTCATTACGGGTAATATCGATTAAAACTAAGGCCATACTAAGATAAAATTACATAATTCAAAATTATATAAATAAAAAGCATTCAACAATTGAAATATGCAGCATTATAATATGTATCTATCATGCCAAATTATGTGCCAAATCGCCCTATTTAATTTATATTGAATATATTACCCGGTTTTATGGAAATGCGTGATAATAACTTCTTAAAATCACAAAAATTAGTCGTCACTCAATTTTTGATAATAATTCAACTTGATTTAATTTTTATGCTCATTTTTTACCTTAAAATCATAATATTTATGAAATAAATCCAATTTAAAATACAATAATTCCAAAATTTGAATTTCAAATTTTTGAACATTCTGGAATAATTCCATGACACTCATAATGTCAAAAATCATAGTTAAAAGTTTTCGAATTAATTTTGAGAAAATAGAGTTGCAATTTATCGATTTTATCTCATAAAACATCTAAAGTATACAAAATCCAATCCAATCAATTTTACAACCTTAGATATGATAAGTGGGATATTTATGCAACCTAAAATAATTTTCTCATACCATGTAATTCGTTTTAGCAATTTATGCTAAAATAATCACTATTTATGCCATTTTTACTCTAAAAATTCATAAATCATGCAAAATGAAATAATATCATCCCAAAATTTACATACAATGTGTAAATCATGTATGTGACAACATATTAAAATTTCATGGTCTGGTTCGAAGTTTAACTATTTTTAACTATTTTACCTCTTTTAATCCTTTTTTATCTCATAAAAATCATAAAACATGCAATATTAATCAAATTAATACGAACGTTTACACACAACTTGTAAAATATGCATGTGAGGTCATATAAAATTTTCAAGGTCAGAGACTTAGTTTAACTATTTTTAGCATTTTATTTCCCATTTTAGTCATAAAAATGTAATAAAATGACCAAAAATCATTAAAATGAGCAATAAATTACCATAAATCATAAAAATGACCTAAAAACATTTTCGGACCAGAATATATAACATGCATCATGATTTCGTGACTTACTCTTATAAATCACAAATTTTTAGTTTTATATGTTAACATTTTAACTCGGAAAAACAATAACCGATTATGCATGCAACATCCTATTCTATTATACCACTTGTTAGGTTCATATACCTATTATTAGACTCCTCTAATAGTGAACTAATTAACTTCTTAATTATTCATTCTTTACATCTAGTGCAAGCATAACAAAATAAGAGATTTATAAGGAAAAACAATGTGCCTTACATTGTGATATGGTCCGAAATTAAGGGCACAAATAAGGTCACCTTCCTTATTTGTTCTGAGCTATAATATGTTGGATGATCCTCCAAAATCCTAATGTAGAGATTCTCCTTTGATTGCACCCAAGACTTATCCCTTAAACTAGTATACTAATTAACTAGATTAATACACTAGTACCCTTAAAATTAATTCTAATAATATACTTATTACTACACTAGTAATCCTATATTATTTTTAGAATTTATGATGAACAATTTATGAAGATTCCAAGACATTTTAGAGAGATGTGAGAGTAGTAAAGAGTTTGCATGCAAGAGTGAATAATGGTAGTGTAGTGTGTGTAATAAGAGAACAAAACTCTCTTAAAAGAGAGTAGAAAAACCGGTGGAAGCAAGAGGAAGGAGCCAAAATTGGCATCTTGTTTTTCACTTTTTCCCTTCATAATACAATAGGCATGTAAGCTAGTCTTCACTAGCCACGATGATATCTATTTTACCTAATAAAATAACATCATCCTTACACCATATACTACCCAATATTTCGGTCCATTTAACATAAAATGGACTATCATTTTATTTTGTCAATTTGTCATTTGTCACACAATATGTCACATGTAGAATATTACATGTTATTAATTAATTTAATGCATATTTATCAAATAAATATCATTTTATAAATTAATTAAATCACAAATTACAAATTGACTTGTTTAAAATGGGTCACATAATTATAATTCACAACATCTTGTAATTATAATTAACCATTCAAACTCATCTCTATTGTTTCACAAACAATAAACAATTTTAGTAATAAAGTATTTCAATTACTAAAATAAATCTTATTTAATCCCATTACAATAAGATATAAATAATCTTTCTCACAATTGAATTGTTCAATTTTAAGGAATTGATTAACTTGTATCACCATACAATTAATCAATTTGTCCATAAGGGAATTATCCTTTAGGTGTGATCTTAAGGGATCAACTGATCACCACCGTCAAACGACAGTAATGTCAAATTATAGTTAGCCAATCATTACCGATTAATGACGATCAGTTGACTATATAACGAATCATCCCTTACGTATTCTTAATATGAGATTTAAACATGTGATCGCACTATTGTTGAGGACACATACTCCAACTCGAATATATAATTCTTCTCAAGAATTTTAAAGATGTTATTTAAGGCTTTCACAAGCCATCATTCGAATTAACTTATTATTGACTTATCATGCTCTCTAAGCATTTATTACATCATGGCATGTGCGTCTGTTGGCATACATGATCGTTCCAATAGGGAAACATTAGAAATCGACTTCATGTAATCAACAACTTAATAGGTTCAGTGAACGACTATGACTCCATCATAGCAATTTAACTTTCATTAACATGAATAACCTACTCAACTTTGTTGATGTTAAAAGGATATGAAAGATCTTATGATCATAAGACTCTTAACTCTATGCCAATATTCTCTCACATAGATTCGGTAATCTAAAATAGATCGCACCTTTTCCTAGTCTCCCAATCACTCTTAACAGAAGAGAGCATTGATACATTATTCTCAATAAGTAATATGTGTTCAACATATAAGACATGGAAAAATAATTCTAGCTCCCACTTAACGTCATGTATAATCATGATTCTTCAATCATGTGAATGATACCATTCTCTATTATCACATGAACGAGAAGTATAATCCTTTAATGCTTGCTTAAGACCATCCTAGGATCACTTAAGAAAGCTACGCATAATATGTTAGGATTCTTAGATCTTCATCTAAGGTTTTGTGTTTCAAACACCTCCTTCTCTAAATTTCCATTTTAGAAAAGCGAATGTGAGTAGTATCATTTGCCATTCTTCATTAAAATGAAATGCGGCAATTCCTAACATCATTTATCTTGATAAACATCTTCATGTTAATCTATACATTTAGGTACTCTAAAGCTCTATTTACCTTTAAGGAGACCCTCGCCTTAAAGTAAATCTACTCTTGAATAACAATCTTTGGATTTGTAATGCTATGGCTCGTTTGTAACAAGGTCGATTTGGGATAATACCATTACTTTCACAAAGAAATATTTTAACAACAAGACATGTAACAGCAAGACATGTGTGCTAAACTCCCACTGAACTATACTCCCACTCTATCTTTATAAATTATAGTTTCATTACTTTCACAAAGTAACACATTAACTATAAGACATGTTTGTGACGATCCAATCTACTCCCACTCTATCTCTCAGAAATACATCTATCTTCTTGAGAGATAGCTTTGTGAGTCACAAACATACATATGGTGCAGTATTAGAAGTTTCTCTAGACTAACGCATTAGCTCATAAAAGACCAGTCCTATCATGGCAGTTTGATTCATGTAATATGCGAGTCTTATCCATGTCATCTGATAAATAGACTCTCTATTTTAGATATCTCCTGGTTGACCATCCGTTTAGAATAATGTGTCCATTTTGCATTGCAAATTCCCTACTTTATGAGTTCAATAACTCAACATAACTTTATAATTGATCTTTTCATAATTAAGTTGTTACTTTTAGTAACAATGACATAAGGATAATCAAATTCATAGCTTATAGACATATAATGATCTAATCATTATAATTGTCAATTTGATCAATTTAATGAAGGAAATGTAGATTTATATACACTCTAACATACTCATATATGTCGAAATTAATTTGTCATAAAATTAAATACAGATTTTATGCATGCAAACAATATAATAAAATAGAGATGAAATCATATCCTTACATTGAAATTTCGGTTCAAATGGGCACAAAAGAAATCTCCTTTTCTTTTGTTCTTGAGCTTTCCTTTAATGGAAGAACAAGATCCAAGTGTAGGATCTCTCCTTAGCAATAATACCCAAAGCTAACTCTTAATCTAATCAATATTATTTGAGCTAGTATAATATTAATCTAGTGAAAAATTGAACCAAAATTGTTTGGTTTTTGCTCCTAAAACCGGGTAGGAGAAGGGGTAAGGAAGAATGTAATTTTTATCTCTCTAAAAATTATGATATGTGAAGTGAATGAATAATTTTATTATCAACCCATGCATATAGAGAATGATAATAATTTAAGCAAAAAGCACCCTTGTTCTTTCCAAGGGAAAACCGGTTGGGAGGAAGAGGAAGGCCAATGCATGGGCTAGTTGCTCTTCCACAAGAAGCACTAGGTATGCAAGCCTAGTGTAAAAAGAATGATTACATCTTCCACTATACTTAATTAACATTATAAGAATATGTTAATTAAGTCCAATATTTCGGTCCAAATGGATAATATGAAATCCATTTTATTTTTGTCAATTGTCAATATGTCACATGTCATATGTAACATAAATTTGTTATGTATTTTTAACATATTAAAAATCAACGTATTAATAAAAATACGTCATATGCAAAAATCGACTTAGTAATTCATAATTACTTGTACCAAAATATTTTACCGTTTATAAATCGCATTTATAATAATTCTGATGGGGCATATTCTGCACCGCTGACCAAGTCAACATGTTGAGCAAAGTCAAAGATATCCACGAGTCAACGACTTAGACAGCCTAGCCGATGCAACCTATCGGCCTGTCAACTGGGGTCTCGGCCTGACAACCAGCCAGCCGGGACACATATCCGCGTACTCATATCCAAGACCCTCGGCCGGCCTGCCATAGGTCCATCGGCCGAGGGTAGAACGGTCTTTCCACCTGCTAGCCACTTGGCCACTTGGCCACTACGTGACAAAAGGTGAAAGCCTATAAATACTCCTCAACCTTCATTGAGGAAAGGATCCACAAAATTAACCTAATAACCACTATTCATCTGGTAATATCTTCCTTATCTCTCTACAATACGCGTTTAGTCAAGTAACGCATACTTAGCCCTTTAAGCTTACTGACTTGAGCGTCGGAGTGAGTACGCTCGGCAAAAGCCGAGCCCTCAGTTTGTTCATCGTTTCAGGAGAGATCAAAGGAGGATTCAAGCAAAGACGTCATTCTACAAGCTACGAGTGGTAACAAATATCTGCTCTGGAATTACACCCGGAACAAATTCATTCAAATCCAATTGTTTCTTTAAACAATAATTTCATCCGAGTAATGATATAATTCGATTACTCAGACCGTATCTCATTTAATCACATTTCAATTTGATACGTAAATTTTACTTCCAAAAGCGTCCGTCAAATTTTCAGGTAATTTTATTAACTCGTAACATTATACGATTCATTAAATGATCAATTAAGAGTGTTGCCCTATAGGTATGACCTAGGGGGTCAACTGATCACCACCGTCACACGACAGTAATGTCAAACTCTAGTCAGCCAATCATTACCGATATATGTTGACCAGTTGACAGTAACAAAATTACTTCCCAATTGTATTCTTTAAATGAGATTTAATAATGATATTTAATTCATGTGATCGCACTATTGTTGAGGACACATTTCCCAACAATCTCCCACTTTTCCTCGACAAGTGTGCATCACCAATTCTCTTTTCCTATTACTATATCCCACTCAATGCAAGGTGTCTTTCAGGTCGTACTTGCAAGTGATCATATCGAGAGTGGTTTCCTCGATCTGGAGAATAACTGATTGACCGGACTTATCTATCATAAATACTTTCTGAGCGTGGCCACGCATTTCCAGTTCATTACTCCTCGAGTGGCCCTGAGATATTGTTATAACCCTGACTAGGGGTGGACAATTCCTATCGCACTCATTCCCTTCGACTAGCCACAGCCATCATAACCCAAAATATGCCCATTGACCCCATTTACGAAGGTCGTAGTAACACTGTAACACCCCCTCATACCAAGGTACCTTACCAGGACTACCCCAGCATGAAAGGTTGTTACCATCTCGGTTGCCCGAGGTTAGTATATATCAAAAGCAACAGTCCAAACACGTTAATTAATGTACGGTAATTATAAAGGTTACATAGTCTCCAAAATCTAATAAACGAATTATCCAAATGGCAACAACTACCAAAACAATAACTAAAGCTCGTGATGGTGTCATCTAATCCAGCGTGGTGACTCTCCCATGATCGCCCCCAAGCTCAATAAATGTATCACTGCCGTAACCGCTCACCATCCCCGAATGGATCACCGCGCAGTTTTACAAAACAACAACACGGGGTCAGTATTACTCAATCAATATAAGACAACAACATTACCACTAGCTGATCATCGATCTCACGCACAAGAACCGACTACACACCGAAGTGTGTAGCCCCGCCAGATTACCCATCGCAACAGGTAATCCTCGCGCCGATGGATGACCGCAGCCCATCCCCACCTAGTCCGGCTCATCAACGAGCGACTAACAATCCCTGTCCCTTAATGTGCACATCCCCTCCCATGGCGGGTTCCACGGAGGGCGAACTAGGGTGTGAAGCCACTCGCGCAAGTGACTCCACCACAATCACACAAACCACAAAGATCACAATTTGTCACAACACAATCACCTCACCACCGTCACCACAACACCCATACTCCGATGATCGCGAGATAACAACAATTACAATACAATAGTAATCTCAATCAATTAACAAGATCTTGAGTAGGGGAAAACCCTACCTTTTCGCAATCCGCTATCTTTGTAATCAACCATACAAATGCATAACAAATATCACGTCGTCACCTACAACAATAATCACATACTACAATTACACATTGCACAATTCCACTTTCCCCAATTCCATATATACAGTAACCCCAAAAGAATACAAATGACAAGGGAATGAAACTTACCAACAGTAGAATAAGAGACTACACGCAAGGATCACGACGATTTGCACACACAACGAGATATGAGGATGATTAGGGAGTGATTAGGGAGAGATCGTAGAATGATAAAGCTTTCAAATGATATTAGAAACTGACGCGGAAATATAAAATACCCTAAACATTCCCTAATCAAACCGTCGAAATAACACTCCGCCAAACCAGACACTCGGTCGAGTAAGTGTGTACTCGGCCGAGTGTCCCATACTCGGTCGAGTGTTAACTATACTCGGCCGAGTGTTCCTCGCAGAACAAAACAACACACAACCTCAAAGCACTACTCGGCCGAGTAGGCGCTACTCGGTCGAGTAGTCACCAAGGAAAATCCGTAGTGTTACAATCTTCCCCCCTTAAAAAGAACTTCGTCCCGAAGTTCACACTCTACTATAAAACAAAGCACAACACTACGCCACAAGACTATACCAACCACATATAACAACACCAAGGAACTACACGAGTCACCTCAAAAATCATTACCCCGACTCAAAGCAAAACAACAAACAAAACAAAACACGACCGCGAAGTTCCAACCCAACCTATAAAACATGGACACTTAACACCAACTCCACAAATCACTCTTCCTTCTACAACATGGCTCACGATATCGTCTCAACTATAGCATAGGCTCCAAACCGACTCCATAACATTACCCAATAACCACAATATAATGTTGCCAACCTTGTATTACTTCCATAACACTCAATAGCACTCAATTCACAAAATAAAAACAACCATCAAAACGGAATGTTACATTCTACCATCCTTAAAACGAACTTCGTCCTCGAAGTTTACTCAAACACATAAACATCATCTTCCAACTGTCAAAACTATCGGACTCATAATCATCATCATTCAACTGTCAACACTATTGAAATATTCTCTCATTCCTTAACATCGGACTACTACAAGCACGATCATGACCTTTAATAAAATCAACACAAATATCCGTCCTTTATGCTACACCAACACTCTACTTCCAATTATACTACCATATGCACAACCATAAAAATCTCTTTTATCGCATTCTACTCCTCTTAAGATAAATGTTACGTCCTCGTAACTCGCGAATACTAAATCCTAGCTATATATTCTCCTTATCCCCATCACCACCGCATGTCAAAGATAACCACTTATAATTTGAACAGTCGCCATGCATATGACTTAGGCTCTCTTACTTAAACAACTCTCATCCTTCAATTCACTCGTCACACCCCCTAACCTATACCTCAAAATCTTTAACCTAACCCAAAACTTCAACTCTTCCACATTACCGCAACACGACATACCTCTCTATATAAACTATATAAAACTCTTATCGCCAAAAGCATAATTCACGATCCACACTTGTTACGTACACTCATACTAGATCCTCAAGTTCCTTTCTTTCATTACCGCAAGACTCATACATAACTTAACACGGCACTAAATACCCAACACTCTATACTCACTGTCTCAACAAAGGATTATGAACCATCTGCATATATCAGATCATTACCATTTCTACTAAAGCCTCATCTAGAACAAGATCAAAATTACTGTAACAACTTATCACAACTGTGTCCCATCAACAGAATATCACTATACCATGATAACAACGAAAACATATACAACTCCCTTTCATATCATCCTCTACCCTCATTCCCAAACCGAAACTGGTAAGAAACATCAACAAACAAAACAATAGTCTACATGTCTAATCGAAACTCACAAGAAACAACAACAACAAAACAACAATCTGTGCATAACTGGTTTGTACTTTCGAAACTCAAATCGTAACCACCCCGTATACTCCACCACAACCGGTGACGGCATTGCAACACCGCCACCAACAGCCGCACCGCAGCGCGAAAATGCCCGCATGACAACATGAAGTACCATGCCCGGATCACCACTCGGGGCACAACAACCACATCGATAAACATCTCAATCGCATATAATTTCCATAAACACTGACTCAGTATGACATTTCGAGCAAGAAAACTCATTCAAAACAGTTTTACTAGATTATAACACAACATATTATACGGAATAAACTGACAAGAATCTCATGAACATCATCCTTACCATTTCACGGAATAAACATGTATCATCAATACACATACAATTTTAGCTATCCATGCCAGATCAATCAAATTATTACCTTTTGAACCTCATTCCATTAGTAGACCGTACCCAACATAAATTACAAAACATTCATATAACAACTTTATAATTATCACACCATACCACTTCTTGTGAGGTCAGAACCTCACACAAACATTTACACATATCATAGACCCGTAATCACATCCAACTAGTCAATCCTGATCACGTAAGTTACCACTTGACAAAGAATATCTCTTATCCAGACTTAACTCAAGTGCCCTTCATAACATATCTTCTTTTACACACAATTATCACCACCCGGCGAACGTAGCCATATCCTCTGTACCCAACTACCAACGAATACCTCATATATCCATACCTTAAAATCCCTCATAACCAAACATTAACCACCTTCACAAAATCATCCTCATTAGAACAACTAACTTCCCCAAAATAACATCATCCTCAACCACTAGTGACAATACTATGACACCAACATTTTTCATGTGACTACTCTCTTACTATCACTTCTTAATATAACAATCCCTTTCCTCCCTTTGGTTCTCATCCCAAACAACAAACATCAAATATATCAACAAAAATCACCTCAACACTATTTCCAATTTCATCCGTAATTGTATCGTCACCCGACTCACCACCAAAATCTCATATCGTGCAAATTCTTTACCCAACTTTTGCTTTCTTTAATTCCTCGAAACTCATGATTATCATGTTGTCCTGGAACTTCTACATAACTGTAACTCAAATCCTCATGATAGTATCATACATCTCTACGATTCCTTACTTTTATATCACATATCCTCAGTGAACATGTTCCTAGTTTTACTCCCCTTATTCTTTTCTTTTACCCTCAACAAACTCCCTTAATGATTCAACTCTTCATTATTTCTATCTAACTGATCTCTAGTGCTCCGGTTACCTTCACATTGCTCCAAACTCAATTCCCATTATTTTATGTCGATAACATCTCACTCTTTCTTACCATGGGTCTTCTCTCATTATACTATAACTCCCAATTGTCACTAATCTATCCATAAAGTCAACGTTTAAAGTTCAAACAATTGCATCTCCCTTTTTACATCACTAGGAAACCAAAATTCATCTCATACCGTTAGCTGCCCAAAGAATTACTCACTAGGCTCACATCGTGAAAATTCCAAATTCCCAAACTTGGTCACATCTTCAATTCCACGTCGCGATATATCTCTATCTAAGTTCACTATATACCCCTCTTCTCCATCCATCTAAAGCAACCTTTCATTACATATATCCTTAAGCAACACAATGCTAACCGTCTCCCTCTATAAGTCCTTACACATCCCGAAATGTCACTATTCGTATCTCTCATCTCAATCTTTCATTCTCATGCTTCTTTACACTTACATCACCCTTGCCCATATACACTTACTTTTATACTACTCAATACACGACTATATCATTCATCATATCTCACAAAACATGCTCTTTATCTCGATTAGCTCATCATTCTTCCCTTTTCTTTTTCCACTATCCTTCACAACCACATTAACACATGTCTTCCTTACCCAACACATGTCCCTCATAAGCCGTCATTCTCCATGTCATAACTTAGGTAACTTACGTATCAAGACCGTCTCACATATAAAAGAATGCGTTAAGACTCAAAACATACATGTGTATATACCCTACGACTCAAAACAATGTAAAAACATAGCCACCAGCTCAAAACAAAAGTAAGGACATAGCCACCCACTCAAAGTGGCCGCCCAATGAGGTACTCAGTCGACTACATAACATACTAGGTCGAGTACAAGGTACTCGGTCGAGTAATCAGTATTACTCGGTCGAGTTTTCGACTCGAAGCAAACTCAATTATCGCGAGGAAGGATTACTCGGTCGAGTATTGGGAATACTCGGCCGAGTAGACCTTACTCGGTCGAGTATGAGACCACTCGGCCGAGTTCACGACTCCAGACGCTAAACAGTATTATCACAGAGAGATTACTCGGCCGAATATGGAATACTCGGTCGAGTATAAAAGACACTCGGCCGAGTAGGGACTACTCGGTCGAGTATAGGCGCAGATTCTCAAAGACCGTCCAGTTTTTGTAAAACAGTCGTATCTCACTCGTTACTTGGTCATTCTGGGCGTGTGACCTATCGTTAGAATCGTAAGAGGACAAGCTATCACCTCAACTTGGAATCACAGCAATATCATTTCTCGAACTTGACTTATAACAGTTTTAAGACAACCCTTCCGTAATCGGTATTCAGATAAATCAAGCTTTCTAATGCCAAAACAACTTGAACATGCATAAGGCAACAAAAACAACTTAATACTTCTAAATACCAGTACATGGATGAACTTTTATCATTCTCACATGAAAATTAAACACGACATTCATATGCATAGACACATGAGCTTAATCACATGCTACTACTAACAACCAAACATTAACATCATCATGATCATATAAATACATCCTACCTCACATTACATATACTCCAATTATTTCACCTTTCGTTAACACAATTAAACAAGATTTTCCATCTATATATGACACTCCACACCCCGTTTCAAAAGCCAAGCAGTAACCACATAACATGCTCCAGGTTCTATCACACGCAACTACGCACTTCCTTTATCATATACCACCATGGTCAGATCCTTTCATTTCATCCAACAACAATACAAGGCTCAAGTTACAAGTATTACACACACATGACTCAACATACAAAATTTTCCCCCATGTGACCGGCTTGAGATTGTAAGGGCCTTAGTGCGACTCCGGGACGTCTCCCAAGTCTTTGCGGTAGCTCCAAACAACTCTCCCCGGGTTCATTTTATTTAGACTCCCTAAGTTCATTGGTTTCATTTGTTTTAGGTGCCGGAATCGTCGGCTCTGATACAACTTTGTAACACCCCCTCATACCAAGGTACCTTACCAGGACTACCCCAGCATGAAAGGTTGTTACCATCTCGGTTGCCCGAGGTTAGTATATATCAAAAGCAACGGTCAAACACGTTTATTAATGTACGGTAATTATAAAGGTTACATAGTCTCCAAAATCTAATAAACGAATTATCCAAATGGCAACAACTACCAAAACAATAACTAAAGCTCGTGATGGTGTCATCTAATCCAGCGTGGTGACTCTCCCATGATCGCCCCAAGCTCAATAAATGTATCACTGTCACAATCGCTCACCATCCCCGAATGGATCACCGCAGTTTTACAAAACAATAACACGGGGTCAAGATTATTCAATCAATATAAGACAACAACATTACCACTAGCTGATCATCGATCTCACGCACGAGAACCGACTACACACCGAAGTGTGTAGCCCGCCAGATTACCCATCGCAAGGTAATCCTCGCCGCCGATGGGTGACCGACCCATCCCCACCTAGTCCGGCTCATCAAAGAGCGACTAACAATCCCCTGTCCCTTAATGTGCACATCCCCTCCCATGGCGGGTTCCACGGAGGGCGAACTAGGGTGTGAAGCCACTCCCGCAAGTGACTCCACCACAATCACACAAACCACAAAGATAACAAATTTGTCACAACACAATCACCTCACCACCGTCACCACAACACCCATACTCCGATGATCAACAGATAACAACAATTACAATACAATAGTAATCTCAATCAATTAAAAGATCTTGAGTAGGGGAAAACCCTACCTTTTCGCAATCCGCTATCTTTGTAATCAACCATACAAATGCATAACAAATATCACGTCGTCACCTACAACAATAATCACATACTACAATTACACATTGCACAATTCCACTTTCCCCAATTCCATATATACAAAAGAACCCCAAAAGAATACAAATGACAAGGGAATGAAACTTACCAATAGTAGAATAAGAGACTACACGCAAGGATCACGACGATTTGCACACACAACGAGATATGAGGATGATTAGGGAGTGATTAGGGAGAGATCGTAGAATGATAAAGCTTTCAAATGATATTAGAAACTGACGCGGAAATATAAAATACCCTAAACATTCCCTAATCAAACCGTCGAAATAACACTCCGCCAAACCGGACACTCGGTCGAGTAAGTGTATACTCGGCCGAGTGTCCCATACTCGGTCGAGTGTTAACTATACTCGGCCGAGTGTTCCTCGGCAGAACCAAAACAACACACAACCTCAGCACTACTCGGCCGAGTAGGCGCTACTCGGTCGAGTAGTCACCAAGGAAAATCCGTAGTGTTACAAACACAAATCAAAGTTAATCTGAAACTGTGCCATCTTAGGCGAATAGTCTTTAGTCAAAAGAATCGACTCATTAGAATACTATAGTAGCTCTCGCCACGACCAGGCTATATAAATTTGCCAGAACTCTATAAGCGGTCATAAGGCCCGACAAAATGTTCCTAACAGTCTGCCTATGTGATCGACTAGTCATCTCACATGACTCTATGGCACTTAAACTTGCCATCAATCGCCTCACACTCTAGTCTCTTCGAGACGTCACCTCATACAAGTGACTATGGGCAAATACTATGTTAATCCGTGTTCACTTTAACGGGGTTCAATTGTCTCTACAACCCGTTTGGATGTAACAATGTATAAATTAAAGACAAAAGACAAATGTGATTATGAACATGAACAAAACAACACTTTTATTTCATTTCAAAATCTAACAAAAACTTGGTACACGTTTAAGTCCCATGGACGTAACATGTCCATCATGCTTAGCCTGAGATAAAGGCTTGGTGAGCGGATCGGCTATGTTGTCATCCGTCCCAACCTTACAAATCGCAATTTCCTTTCTTTCAATGAAATCTCTTATTACATGATACTTTCTAAGTACATGTCTAGATCTATTACTAGATTTTGGCTCCTTAGCTTGGAAGATCGTCCCACTATTATCACAATAGAGAGTGATGGGATCATTGGCGGTAGGTACTACTTTTAGACCTTCGTGAATTGCACTCGATCCAAACGACTTCCTTAGCGACCACGATCTTTGCGATGTACTCACCTCCGTTGTAGAATCATGATTCTGACTTCCTTGAAGCTTCTCCCTTACGGCACCACCATTGAGCATAAACACGAAACCGACTTGTGATTTCAAGTCGTCTCTATCCGTTTGAAAACTTGAGTCCGTGTATCCATTAACACGCAACTCAGTGTCTCCTCCAAACACAAGGATAGAATCCTTAGTTCTTCTCAAGTACTTAAGGATGTTCTTGACAGCAATCCAGTGACTCTCACCTGGATTTCCTTGATATCTACTTGTCATGCTCAAGGCATACGAGACATCAGGACGTGTGCATATCATGGCATACATGATTGATCCAACAGCGGAAGCATAAGGGATCAACTTCATGCGTTCAACATCATGGGGTTCGGAGGGACATTGAGTCTTGCTCAATATCGTCCCGGTTACCATAGGTACCAAACCCCTTTTGGATTTGTCCATCTTTGAACCGTCGAAGAATCTTATCGACATAAGACTCTTGACTTAGTGCCAATATCCTCTTGGATCTATCTCTATTGATCCGGATACCTAATATGCGTTGTGCCTCTCCTAAATCCTTCATTTGGAAGTGGTTACCTAACCACTTCTTAACAGAAGACAACATTGGAATATCATTTCCAATGAGTAGTATGTCATCGACATACAAGATTAGGAACACAACATTGCTCCCACTGAATTTCATGTATAAACATGGATCCTCAACACTTCGAGTGAAACCATTTTCCTTTATCACATGATCGAATCGATGATTCCAACTTCTAGATGCTTGCTTAAGACCATAAATGGATCTCTTAAGCTTGCACACTTTGTTAGGATTTTTAGAATCAACAAAACCTTCGGGTTGTATCATGTACACCTCCTCTTCTAAATGCCCATTTAGAAAAGCGGTTTTGACATCCATTTGCCATATTTCATAGTCATGAAATGCGGCAATCGCTAACAAAATCTGTATGGATCTTAGCATGGCAACGGGGGCGAAGGTCTCATCATAATGGAGACCTTGGACTTGGGTAAATCCTTTTGCCACTAGCCTAGCTTTGTAGACATCGTCATGTCCTTTTATGCCATTCTTGACCTTGAATATCGATTTGCATTGGAGGGGTCTTGCCCCTTTAGGCAAATCTACCAAGTCCCAAACTTGGTTTTCATGCATAGAATCCATTTCGGACTTCATGGCTTCAAGCCATAAGGAGGAATTTGGACTAGAGATTGCGGCCTTGTAGGTGGCGGGCTCGTCACTTTCCATAAGTAACACATCGAGTGTTCCATCTTCCTCGATAAGTCCCACATATCGATCTGGATGGCGAATTACTCGGCCCGTCCTTCTAAGTGGAGGAGGTACAACCGCGTTAGACGACGAAGGAACATCTTCTTGCGTCTCTATCTCGGTTTGTGGCTCTTGAACTTCATCAAGTTCAAAATTTCTCCCACTCTGTCTCTTAGAAATAAATTCTCTTTCTAAGAAGACAGCCTCGCAAGACACAAAAACTTTATGATCTTGAGGTTTGTAGAAGTAATATCCTCGAGAGGTCGAGGGTAACCTCAAAGATGCATTTTTCGGATCTTGGGGCAAGCTTGTCGTCGTTCTTAGTTTTGACGTAAGCATCACATCCCCAAATCTTCATATAGGATATATTGGGAATTTTTCCCGTCCACATCTCATATGGAGTCTTTTCGGTGGACTTAGTGGGACTATTATTCAAAGATCGAATTGCGGTTTGAATCGCAAATCCCCAAAACGAGTTCGGTAACTCGGTTTGACTCATCATGGAGCGAACCATATCAAGTAGGGTTCGATTCCTCCTTTCGGCAACACCATTGAGTTGTGGTGTTCCGGGTGGAGTAAGTTGTGATATAATACCACAACCTTTCAAGTGTGAATCAAATTCAAGGCTAAGGTATTCACCACCACGATCGGATTGTAGTGCCTTAATCCTTTTGTTCAATTGGTTCTCTACTTCGTTTTGAAATTCCTTGAATTTCTCAAACGCTTCACTCTTGTGTTTCATTAAATAGATATACCCATATCTACTCAAGTCATCGGTGAAGGTTATAAAGTAGTCATAATTACCACGAGCGGTGATACTCATTGGTCCGCATACATCGGTGTGTATGAGTCCCAATAGCTCACTAGCTCGTGTCCCTTTACCACTAAAAGGATTACG
Source organism: Silene latifolia (assembly GCF_048544455.1). Lineage (NCBI taxonomy): Eukaryota > Viridiplantae > Streptophyta > Magnoliopsida > Caryophyllales > Caryophyllaceae > Silene > Silene latifolia. Next base: position 86,374,737 of record NC_133534.1, read on the forward strand.
AGTCATTTTGCCAAGTAGGCAATATTCGCATGTACCAAATGATTGATAATCAAATGGTGTAATCACATTAGTTGAAATTAATCTTTTGATGCGATTCTCGTTTATGTGACCTAATCGACAATGCCAAATGAACGCTTCACTTGGGTCACTTGATTTGAGTTTCTTTGATTGAATGTTATAAATATCATTCGTTGGATTTGAGGTCTCTAAAATGTAAATGCCATTAATGGAAGAAGCTTGGCCAATAACCAAATCATTCCTAGAAATAGTACAACGATTGTTCTTAATGACAAAACAAAAACCGTTCATGTCTAGCATGGCGATTGAAATAATGTTTTTAGAGAGCGTAGGCACATAAAAACAATTATGCAAATACAACTCAAATCCATTAGGCAAAGCTAAAACATAAGTTCCCTTGGATTCGGCCGCTACCCGAGCTCCATTTCCAAGGCGTAGATCCACATCTCCCTTGCTAAGCCTCTCCACATCTCTTAAACCCTGTAAATGATTACAAAGGTGAAAACCACAACCGGTATCTAGTACCCATGTCGTAGTGGAAGTATAATTTATATCAATAACATAAATTTCTTTAGGAATTGTACCTTTTGGAGTAATGAGTCCTTCCCTTATATTTCGCAAATACATGGTACAATTCCTAAGCCAATGTCCCATGCCATAGCAATAATGGCACTCATCATTACCTTGCTTGAAGTTTTTGATTTTCTTTCCTTTCTTCTTGAACCTCTTGCCCTTTGAAGCAAGAACTTGATTGCTAGAGCTCCCACTAGCTTTGGCATCTTTATCTTCCAGAGACAAAGACCCTATAGATCGCATGAGGTACTCTTCCTGAGACGGACTCACACGAGGTCTAGTAGAAGTGGGTGGTTTAGAAGAGGTGATGAAGTTAAGGTTTCCATCCGAACCTATCCCGAAATGAAGTTCTCTAGTTGTATTGAAATTATTGTTGGAGCATACGTCGTCAAGAACATTGTGATATGACTCAATAGTTATCGGTGCGGTAGCATTTGATGGATTCATTGCAAAAAACTACAAATATGGAGGAAAAGGAAATATTAACATTTGTCTTTTAAAATCATACTTGCAAATTAACAAGATATGAACATTTATATAGTGACCTCTACTCAACTATAATAAATGATTCCAAGACCCAAATTCATATTGACTTAGGCACGGTGGGGCCGATACATCCTTTATCAATATAACTCGGTGGATTAACGTTTAATCGATTCTACTTTTAGAACTCTTGGTCGATAATATTACATTAACAATTATCTTTAGCCCAAAACACATTCGACAAGGGCACGGTGGGGCCGATACATCCCTTATCAAAAACTTTTGTTGAGTTCAATCCAAATTTCGAATAAATGTGTCCATGATCCAAACCCACATTAACTTGGGCACGGTGTGGCCGATACATCCCTTATCAACATGAATTCGGTGGATTAACATTCATCACCCACTTCCCCTACGTAACAAGGTTTGTACCCCGGTGGGGCCGAGCGCACTCCCTCGCGAAATAGGTTTTCATGGTTTCTACTATTTGGTAAGGCTATGTCTCAATTAATTGTTTTAGCGAGAGGTCATGTCAATTTATTATCTATCACGTTTTAAGTGAACTAAAGCGGTGAACTACGATAATTCGAATTGACACGGTCGATAAACTCGATAAAATGACAATGCATGTTTAGTTATGGCGATTTAGCGATGCATGCGACATAAAATAAAATGCAAGCATAAAAATAAATAAATCCTAGTATGGCCTTTCCTAAAATAGAAAAACTATTTAACTATTACATATTCGGAAACCAACTCCATTGGTCCCTTGAACTTCGGTTGTGGCACGCATCTCGAGGTAACACCGTCTTTATGTATCGCCATTCTTGAAGAAATCCGTCTTTGGGAACTCCGGAATACATAATAAATTACATAATTTCCTATTATACATTTGTAACTAAAATAAAATAAATCTATTAAATTACAAAACGGTGATACGAGATCACAAAAAAATTACAACCGAATCGATATTTCCATACATTTCGGGAAATACCAATTAAAATCTAAGGCCATACTAAGTAAAATTACATAATTCAAAAATTACATAAATTAAAATTATGACAATCATAAAGAAAATGCAGCATTATAATATGTATGAACATGCTCAATTTTATGCTAAATCGCCTTTAATTAGCCAATATCGTATATTACTCGGTTCTTTCGGATTTGCGTGATTTCAACATTTTATAATCACAAAAATACATAAACTCATATTTATGCATAAGTTAATTACCCTAACCTCTTAGGACTCAAAATTTAGTCTTTACTAATAATTTGACCATAATTAACCCATATTTTATAAAATTGTTCATAAATGGACCAAAAATTACAAAAATAAGCTATTAAACTTCAAATAAATCACAAAATTTCAAATAAATTCAAAATTTGAAATTTCAACTCATGAACATTCTGGAAAATTACCATGACACTCATAATGTTCAAAATCTTAGGTTAAAAATTTCGAAATTTTCCCGGAAAAACAATGTTGCGGTTTATCGATTTTTAATAAAATAATCATAAAAACATGGAAAAATTATTTTCATTAACTTTTCAATTTTAGATCTGAAAAATATAATAAAATGCAACATTATACGTTTTTTCTAAGTCATAGATTATGTTTTATTAATTTTCCACTAATAATGTCACTATTTATGCTATTTTTCTTCAAAAATCCATAAATCATGCAAAAAGACTTCTTTATAGACAATTATTTTACATACATCTTGTAAAATTTCATGTGACAACATATTAATTTTCTATGACCAGATTCGAAATTTAAGTCATATTAACCTATTTTTAACTTAAATCCGAAATTAATAATGAAAAATTCATTTTTCGAGCATAACAAGTCCAAAAATTATGAAAATTTACAGGTTATCTCAAAATAATATATGTGACAACATATCTAAAAATCAATGGAAAATTCGAAGTATAGCTAATTTTAGACCAAAAATGACATTTTTACTCATAAAATCACATTTAAATGCCATTATTGTAAATTATGAACAATAAAAATCCGAAAAATTAACCAAAATATCCTAAAACATTTTAGGACCAGAAATATTAACATGCATGGATTAATTTCGTGATATCTCATAATAACACAAATTTTACAAGTTTTATTTGTTATTCTTATAACTCGGAAAAACTTTTAACCGATTTGCATGCAAACAAACCTGGCTCTGATACCAATTGAAGGAAATGTAGATTTATATACATTCTAACATACTCATATATGTCGAAATTAATTTGTCATAAAATTAAATACGGATTTTATGCATGCAAACAATATAATAAAATAGAGAAGAAATCATATCCTTACATTGAAATTTCGGTTCAAATGGGCACAAAAGAAATCTCATTTTCTTTTGTTCTTGAGCTTTCCTTTAATGGAAGAACAAGATCCAAGTGTAGGATCTCTCCTTAGGAATAATACCCAAAGCTAACTCTTAATCTAATCAATATTATTTGAGCTAGTATAATATTAATCTAGTGAAAAATTGAACCAAAATTGTTTGGTTTTTGCTCCTAAAACCGGGTAGGAGAAGGGGTAAGGAAGAATGTAATTTTTATCTCTCTAAAAATTATGATATGTGAAGTGAATGAATAATGTTATTATCAACCCATGCATATAGAGAATGATAATAATTTAAGTAAAAAGCACCCTTATTCTTTCCAAGGGAAAACCGGTTGGGAGGAAGAGGAAGGCCAATGCATGGGCTAGTTGCTCTTCCACAAGAAGCACTAGGTATGCAAGCCTAGTGTAAAAAGAATGATTACATCTTCCACTATACTTAATTAACATTATAAGAATATGTTAATTAAGTCCAATATTTCGGTCCAAATGGATAATATAAAATCCATTTTATTTTTGTCAATTGTCAATATGTCACATGTCATATGTAACATAAATTTGTTATGTATTTTTAACATATTAAAAATCAACGTATTAATAAAAATACGTCATATGCAAAAATCGACTTAGTAATTCATAATTACTTGTACCAAAATATTTTACCGTTTATAAATCGCATTTATAATAATTCATTCAAATCCAATTGTTTCTTTAAACAATAATTTCATCCGAGTAATGATATAATTCGATTACTCAGACCGTATCTCATTTAATCACATTTCAATTTGATACGTAAATTTTACTTCCAAAAGCGTCCGTCAATTTTTCAGGTAATTTAATTAACTCGTAACATTATACGATTCATTAAATGATCAATTAAGAGTGTTGCCCTATAGGTATGACCTAGGGGGTCAACTGATCACCACCGTCACACGACAGTAATGTCAAACTCTAGTCAGCCAATCATTACCGATATATGTTGACCAGTTGACAGTAACAAAATTACTTCCCAATTGTATTCTTTAAATGAGATTTAATAATGATATTTAAATCATGTGATCGCACTATTGTTGAGGACACATTTCCCAACATTTAAATTGATAATCTTATTTTTCTTTATGCAAGTATTGTATGATGATAAATTTTTAGAACAAATGATACGATAAAGTATGTGACTTGGGTTGCAAACCAAGTCACTAATATCCAAAATACAACCATTGTTTAAAGGATACAAACAAATTTCCAAGTCGCACGAGGAAATCAAAATAGTTCTAAAATCTCAAAATACAACATGAAAATAAAGACAAAGCAATATAAAGCCAAGCTTCCATAGATCTAGCTCCATGGACGGGTACATCTAGCTTCCCTCAAGATCTTCTATGCTTGCTTTTCTTTTCCCTTGTCCTTGCTAGGATGCCCTAATTATAATAAAAAGGTTAATCATCACAACTTGTATCAACATACCAAAGTTGATATTGAAATATAAGCCAAGGTATTTTGAACAATTTCTCTTCCAATGCCAAACACCACAACAATAGTGGCACTTGTCCCCGGATGAGGCACTGTACTTGGGCTTGGAGGAGCTAGCTTCACAAGCCTTTCCTTTGTTTTTGTTGGGAATTTTCTTCTTTCCCTTATTGCCACTTTTCTTGAAATTCTCTTTGCTCTTATGATTAACATTGAGCACATCCTTGGTGTGGCTAACACTTAGCTCCATGTCCCTCTCGACTTGCACAAGCATTGTGTGCAACTAATCAAGGGAAACTTTATTGTTTTGCATATTAAAATTCACCCTGAATTGAACATATGCCTTAACTTTGTTTAAGGAGTGAAGAATTCGATCAATGACGAGTTCCTCGGGAATCTCTACCTTATGCATTTTTAGAGTCTCAACATGCTCCATCAACTTGAGCACATGAGGGCTAACTTTTTGGCCCTCCTTAATGTTGAGATCAAAGAATGCGGATGCCGCCTCATATTTAATGATCCTTGGAGCTCGTGAAAACATGGTCACAAGTTTCGTATAGATCTCATGAGCAGTGCTAATCTTTATAGCACTTCTTTGAAGTTCGGCCTCCATTGAGAAGATCAACACATTTTTGATCGCGGCCGACTCCTTTTGGTAAACATCATAGGCTTGCCTAGCGGCGGTGGTAGACTTAGCATTAGGTTCGGTGGGAGAGGCCTCGGTAAGGTAACAAAGCTTGTCGTCAGCCTCCGCGGCCAAGCGAAGTTGCGCATCCAAATCGGTGAAATTGGACCCATTCTTTTCTAACTTACAACGATCCATGAAGGATCGGAGCCATGAAGGATCGGAGCCATGAAACATTGGTGAGAGTGTTGGAGCTAGTGGTTTCGGATGAAATTGGAGTTGCCAATGCAATTGAGAAAGTGATTTCGACTACAAAAATATGGAAGTGAAGGAATTAATAAACATCTATTGTTTTAATAATACTTGTAAACATTTTAAACAAGTTTTAAGCATTTATATAGTGACCTCTACCCAACTATTATAAATGATTCCGATATCCAAATTCATATTAATTCGGGCACGGTGAGCCGATTCATCCTTTATCAATATAACTCGGTGGATTAACTCTTTAATCGATTCTACTTCTAGAACTCTCGGTCGATAAAAATTACTTTAATATTTATCTTTAGCCTGGTACACATGCGACTACGGTCACGAATACTTCCGTTGAGCTCAATCCAAATTTCGATGTAATAACATTTTATTACCCACTTACCCAACGTAACAAGTTTAGCATCCCGGTGAGCCGAGCCTACTTCCTCATGAAATTGGGACTCATGGTTTCTACTTTTTCGTAAGGCTAATTCTCAATTATTATTTAGTAAAAGGTCTTGTCAATTTATTACCTATCACGTTTTAAGTGAACCAAAGTGGTGAACTATGATCATTATAATTGACACGGTCGATGACTCGATATGACATGCATGTGTTATTATGGCGATTTGGCAATGCATGGAACATATTAAAAGAAATGCAAAGCAATAATAAAAATTCCTAGTATGGCCTTCCTAAAATATTAAATCAAATAATCTATTACATATTCGGAAACCAACTCCTTTGGTCCCTTGAATCTTCAAGTGGCACGCCTTCCAAGAACACCGTCTTCATCGGAACGCCTTTCCGAATGGCCCGTCTTGAAGAAGCTGCATAATTACAAATAATAATAAAAATACAAAGCTATTACTATTATAAATTTGTAAAATTTAAAAACTAGTGATTGGCCCCGTCCCCGGCTTCAACTCAACACTGAAATCTATCTCCCTCTTCGGTGGCAAACCCGGTATCTCATTTGGAAAAACATCTGGGAACTCTCCCACCACCGGTATCTGCTCAACTGTTGCACTCTCCATACTATGGTCTCTCACATGGCATAAGATCAACGGACATCCCTTCCTCAGATAAGACTTCAAGGTCACTGCTGCAATCAACTTGACTTTGGGTTTGACAACAAACCCATGATAAGACACACTAATCCCCTTAGGACCCCTTAAAGAAACCCTCTTTTGATGACTGTCTATCTTAGTCTTATACTTACCCAACCAGTCCATACCAAGTATCATCTCAAAACCATCTAAAGGGAACTCTAACAAGTCCACTGGTAAGTCAACCTGCCCAACTATCATAGGTACACCTTTATACAACCGCCCATAAGATACAGACTCACCCGATGGTATAAAAACTTCCTCTTTTACAGATTTATACTCACTCAAACCCAAAAGCTTCTCATGACTCCATAATATAAAATGACAGTGACGCTCCCGAATCAAACAAAATAAAAGTAAAGACTCCATTAACAAGAAAAGTACCCGTGATAACGTGAGCATCATCCTCAGCTGCTTTCTTCTCCATCATGAACAACTTCTGGTCTTCTGTCCACCTCCCTCGACAGTACTACCTGAAGTAGATGGCTTAGTAGCCGACCCCTGGTTGTTGTTGTTCACCATCGGTCTCTGATATGAATTACCGCCATTGTGGTTAGCCCCACCATTCTTATTACTCTGACCACCCCGATTACTCCACGACCCAGCCGGCTTGTTACTAGCATAACTCTGAGATGGACCCTGAGAGAAACTCCCCTATGACGGTCTCTGGAAACCCCCACTCACAGCACTGGTACACTCATGCCTCTTGTGGACCATACCGCCATAGTTAAAGCAAGACAAACCCCAACTTCTACTACCACCACCACGGCCATGCCCAGAAGAAGCTCCACCGCTAAACCCCGAACCTGAAGAGTAAGCTGTCACCTGGTTATTGCCGCCCCTCTTGTAACTAGACTGACCACCACCCTCACTCTCAGCCTTCCTCTTCTCAGAAGCTCTCTCTTGGTTCTCCTTGGTCATCTCTACCAACCTCTCAGTTCTCCCGGCACGCTCATATACCTCCTTAACATTTGTAAGGACCCCTACTGGCAACTTCTCTATGATCTTGGGTGTCAACCCCTTCTGAAATCTCAATGCCAAGTTCTCTTGGCTCAGCCCCATATCCTCTGTGTACCTAGATTTCTCGTTGAACTTATGATAGTACTCAGCAACCGTTATATCGGAAGTCATCTTGAAGTCATCAAACTTCCCCCTTAGCTTACTACGCACATGCTCCGGCATAAACTCTCGCCTCATAGCCCTCTTAAACTCATCCCATGGTATAGAAGGTAACCTCTGTTTGACATACAAGTCCAGAGCGCTCACCTTAACCTTATCCCACCACTCACCAGCTGCTTCCCTCAAGTAGAACGCAACTTGTTCCACTCAAAGTTCCTCTAGGCAATGAACCAAATTGAGTATGTTCTCCATCTCTTTATGCCAATTATCCAGCAGAATTGGCGCACCCATGCTCATGTACTCTTTAGGATTAAATCTCGCTATATGTATACTCATCTTGGCATAATCAGCCCCCGCCTCATTATCTTTCCCGAATTTCTTTAAAGCCTCTGTAAGAGCATCTTGGTGCTCCAACATCTTAATAATCTCGTCCACACTCATGTTTTCGGCCCTAGCATACAACGTGTTTCTTTTCGGCGGCATCTTGAAACTATATAAGAAAAGGTAAACATGAACACACATCCCATATCTCAAAACACGAAAACAACCTGGGTAAAACTCACTCGATCGAGTACCACAACCCACTCGATCGAGTTGCCCACTTACTCGATCGAGTGCCTCGACTCCAGAACCTGACCAGAAAGCATCCAACCACATACTCGATCGAGCCGCCTCCCTACTCGATCGAGTTGACCCCACTCAACGCTTCCAACCATCTATTCTTTGATACAAAACGACAAACATATATATATACAATATCTATATATATATATGTGGATATGGGCCACGTCTCGGTCTGCTGATCTAGGCCGTAAGCCGATCTGCGGTCGCGGGCCACTTGCACGCCAAGCCAAACTGTGGACGTACATCGGTCTTTTGAAAGCCACGCTCGGCGGCGTAAAATGCTTTCGACCGGGTCGCTTTAGATCGGTCGGTATCATCTCGGTAAAGGTCTCGAAACGATTAGAGATGTTCGGAGTCGTCACCAAGAATTTGTGGGATGCTTGGAACCCGTTCGAATCCGCTTTATACCTAGGTCAACCAAGGCAAAAAGCGGTGTTTGACATAGGTACTAAAGATAAGGAGTCGTCCCCCTTTTAGCATTCTATGCCTAAAATGACTCTCGTACGCCCTGGATAAGGCCATCCACTATCCAAAGGTTCTGAGTAAGGGGTGAGGGTACGTATTTGGAAGCCCTTTAATCGGACACCCAATCCCGCCCGCGTTAGCGGCCTCTACTGATTGATCGTGGTTATTTAAGTGCAAAAGTTGATAGAACGGCGTAAATGCATGAATGCACATCCAAAAGTGTTAACCTAACATGTGAGCTTTCTAAGTCGGTTTGTTAATCCAAATATCAAGCATAAGATGTCAAGTTGGATTTAGATTGATTTACATGTGAGAACGGAAATTAAACATCCATTTACCAAATTCGGGTTATGATGCTTAACACGATCCATTTATTGAAAAAGGGTGTCAAATGACAAAGTGTAAAAAACGTAAGTTTCTCAATCTGATCCGTCATGTATTCGGATTAACCGTAATCGGGATCATCCTGGACAAGTGCTAAAAACGAGGCAGAACAGTGCCATGCAGCCCCTTTGGGGTGCGAGCCTATTGGCGATAGAAGGGGCTCTGCCCAGGTTTAGAAATGTAGAAAACAGGCGGCCTCTTGGGGCGCGACCCATGAGCCGACCCAAGGGGGTGTCTCCTGGTTTTTGAAAAGGTTGTTTAAAACCGTATTTATGATTAAATAATTTTCAAGTATTGTTTGCATGACTCAGAATAATTACTATTGTGTTAGTAACATTTGTTGTCGGATTTGCATATTTGAAAAGTATAGTTTACAAGTAAAAATGTAAAATACTTGATTTGAACTAATCATGTTAAGTTCATTTCTTTGTAATTAGTCAAGTTTGTCATCGTACTCGGATTAAACCGATATGGTATAAAGAACCAAGGATGATTATGAATTATGACTAATATATTTACAAATGTAAACAAATGAGAAAAATGCTAAATAAAAGAAAAGGGTGTTAAAATACCCATTAAAATGTAATTAACCAAATATATCACCGAGTCACGGAATAAACCGCCATGGTATAAAGAACCAAGGATGATTATGATTTATGGTTAAAAGGTTTGTTATAGAAATGGTTTGAAACATTCGAAATGGTAAAAACCGTAAAAGGAAAGAAGTAAAAATAAAAGAAAGTGTTGAAGGAAAGACGAACTCAAACACGTTTGAGTCTGACCTGGGTACCCCATTGAGGCGCGAGCCACCTTGGACAATAAGGGGCTTCTGCCTCAGGCCAAAACTCAGTTTTGGCTCGTCTAACCTATATTTGAATCGTGTTATGCATTGTTCATGCTTATAGACTCATAAAAACAGTAAATACATGAAATAAAGTGAGTTGTTTACACCCTCAAACTTACGTGTATGATGTTTGCGACATAGACGACTTTAGAGACAAGTTTTCTCGTAGCGACTACTCACGATCAAGAAAGTTAAAAAGAGTGCCTTAAAAAGGGATTTTGTTTTGAAAATGAGTTGAAAATATGTTAATTAAAACATGTTGATTAATGAATCGAGTTGGTCAAATGGGTCGGTCGAATGCACGGCGACGGTACCAAACAATATGTGTAAGGCTTGTGTTTACAATCGGTAGGTCGTAAACACGTGTCGATTTTGTGACTTAGGAAGTCGAGTATAGAAGTTTAAGGGAGATGTGAGGGGGCAGACTCTCGCGTCAAGATTGTGTTGTGTGATGGTGTGTATTTATATAGAAATGTAGGCTGATAGGTCGGTCGATTTTGCTTGGAGGCTAAGGACACACCCCATTGAGGCGCGAGCCACCCCGTGACTCAATGGGGTGTACTGTCCCTTTCGCAAATTTGGATTTTGCATTTGTTCTAACCATTGTTTTGTTGGTTGTGATTTGTGGTCTTTGAGGTTTGCTTAGCCGTGTAAGCTTTCTCTTAGGTGATATTTGGGGTAGGTATTTTGTGTCTTTGACTCAGGTTTGACCCGTGTGAGTCGGGATTTGAATTTCGAGTCGGTTTTTGGCTTGGTGTCAGTTTTGACTCTAATTAGGGTCATTTTAATGGAAATGACATGATAAAGACATTCATAGTATTATTTTTGACATTCGAGATTTGGGTTGACTCGGGTTGACTCAGGTTGACTCGAGTTGTCGGTTTTGGGTCCGAAGACGGTTTTAACTCTAAATAGTGTTACTTTAATGGAAATGACATGATAAACGCATTCATGGCATTAATTTTGACATTCAAGATTTGGGTTGACTCGGGCCGACTCAGGTTGACTCGAGTTGCGGGTTTTTGAGTCGGTATTGGGTCCGAAGAGGGTTTTAACTCTAAATAGTGTTATTTTAATGCAAATGAAGTTAGAAAACTTTTGAAATCATTTTTCATATTCGAGTAGTGCATTAAACCGTCTCATGTATAGCCAATCCACGCACGCATATCAAAAGCACATTATAGTCCGATCATCATCGGGTGGTTTTTGGGAGGTGCAGATACTGGGTATCTACAGAGCCCCCACTTTGACTGAGGCTTGGACAGGACGAAAGTCAAAGTATGATCTCCAGGTCAATCAAAGATTACAACCTGAAGACCATTGCGACGTCGAGGCGACTCAAAAGGGTTTGAGCCAAGAACCTTCCGTCGGGAAGGGTGACGTCGAGGCGACTCGGGGATTCGAGTCAAGGACCTGCCGTCGGAAACATTTTAGAGTCTGTCGACTTCCGATTCGGGTCGTTTAAAGTCCATTAGAATACGTATAAAGGCTCGCCAGCCATAAGAAGGAATCATACCTGAGGCATCTTCGGGATACGTCCTTCAATCATTTGCGTGCAAAGGCTTGCCAGCCGGTGTTGAAGGTGGTGCGTTTTGAGGCTCGCCAGCAATAGGAAGGAGTCATACCTGAGGCATCTTCAGGATATATCCTTGAGTCGTATCTCGTGTGCGTGCAAAGGCTCGCAAGCTGTGATAAGGAGTTGTACCCGAGGCATCTTCGGGATACGTCCTTGAGTTGTATCTTGTTTGCGGACAAAGGCTTGCCAGCCATATACGTTGTAAGGCTCGCCAGCCATATGCGTTGTAAGGCTCGGCAGCCATCTATGGTTGAATGATTGACTTTGGAAAAAAGCATGTGTGACATTCATTTGAAAATCGGTAATCGCTGGGGAGTTAGAAACTCCTCAGGACTCGCCGGGGATATGAGTTGCTGCTCGTTGGGAGGTAGCGTGTGCCATGTAATCGGCGGGGTTAAAGTTCTTGGACTTGATGGGTCACCGTTTGTTGGGAAGAACCCAGTTCTCAGCTGGAGTGTATTTGTCTTCTCAAGATTATCTGCATGGTTAGTGACCACACAAATCCGTAGTCTCATAGACAAGCACGTTGAATGCAAGCATATAAGCATGTGAGCAGTTAACATATAAGCAACTAGCACGTAAGCATATAAGCACGTAAGCACATAAGCATATAAGCAACTAACATGTAATATCTCACGCAAAGGGAGATAGAAGTTTTGAAAGTTGTGAAGCTTAAAATCTGTTAAGAGTTGGAATTTATTGCTCGCAGATCCGTGATATGACTGATTGGAGACACGTGACCGTTGGGATACTGACTCACATAGACGCACACTGACAAACTGACAAATGGGCAGTCGTGAACGTGACACAAAGTCAGTGTCGACATAACACGGGGATGACTCTGACAGACTTTGCACATGTAAGTGCAACTCCTAGCCAAGAAAGGGTGACAACGCGCATCAGATCATCGGAGTAGAAGATCCGCTCGGCTGGGGGACATGAACTGATTATCTTCTCTAGACATATTTGCCTCCGTTTGCTTGTTTGATATCCCTCCTTGAGGCATGATGATTCGGAAAGCAGAACCAAGACCTTGTCATCGTCCGAACCGAGCACTAGGCTAAAGGTGGTTTATTTTGGACTGTATTTGAGACTCAGAAAATGTTTGTGGATAGAGGACGGGTGACGTCTTGAAAGAGAAGCCCTCAGAGTGAGAAGGTGAGATTTTGACAAAGCAAGGAATGGGCGACATCTTAAGGAAGAAGCCCCCAGTAAAGAGGTATAAGATTAGTTTTGGCGGCTGGGTGGGCTGCTTTTGAGGATTGATGTTGATGGTTGAGATTGAAATGGGTGTGCGGTTGTGTCCTTGTTGGGGGACTGCCTACGTATTCGCATGTTTGCGAAATCAAACCAGATCGTAGTTCTGCGTGTGTGTGCAATAGGTTGTAAATTGAAGGTGTGAAAATTGAATGTGTGTGGGGGTGTGGTTGTGCCCTTGTAATAGGACTACCTACGTATTCGCGTGTTTGCGAAATCAAACCAGATCGTAGTTCAGGACTGTGTGTGCCTAAGCGAGTTGTTAGGACCTTAAAGTGATTTTGAGGTGTATGGTTGTATCCTTGAAGGACTGCCTATGTATTCGCGTGTTTCTGAAATCAAACCAGGTCGTAGTTATAAACGTGTGCCTAAGCGAGATGTTAGGACATTAAAGTGTGTGGGTCACGACGGTAAATTCCGTTTGGTGACTCGAAAAATTGATTTGAGAGAATTCCCCTCGATCATGAATCGAAGAGGTCTAATTTGTAAAAACGTTCCTTATCATGTGAGCACACTAAAAAGTGGACCCTAAGGGTAGATTGGGTATGTCTCGTTCTCGGTAGCAAAGCATTCGAGGACTCCGTATCTGGGTCAGGGTGAAAATGGCTTCGACATTATGGAATGTGGAGCTTGGTAATAATGGTTTGTTTGACAGATAAAAATATGGAGTTGAGCGTCACGACGGAAAATTCCGTTTGGTGACTCGAAGGTTGATTGGAGATAAATACCTCTTCATCATGAATCGAAGAGGTGTAATTTGTGAAAATATTCCTTATCATTTGAGCGCACTAAAAAGTGGACTCTAAGGGTAGATTAGGTATGTCCCGTTCTCGATATCAAAGCATTCGAGGACTCCGTGGGGATTGTGGTGAAAAATGTCTTCAACATTAGGGAATGTGGAGCTTGGTTATAATGGATTTGCTTATCGAATAAAAATATGGAGCAAGAATTTTGTGGTGCTTAGGCCGATGGGTAACGACTTGTAGTGTGGTGTGGAATGGGGTCTCCGCTTGATGTGGCCCGAGCAAGAAATGGTTGGTAAATAACATGGGATCAGATTTCCATGTCTGGACCTTAAAGGTTAAGGTGTGATATTACGAGCTTGAGGGGAATCCTCAGAAGCCTAGATTGGTCTCCCTATAGTAGTCTCTGGAAGGACTTAGGGGTGAATTAGGTTTGATTATGATCTTGAGGGGAATCCCCAGAATCCTAGATAGGTTTCCTTGTAGTAGTCTGCAGAAGGACTTAGAGGTGCTGGGCTTTGGACATGTTTGTCCTGGACTTGGTATTTTGGACTCATGGGTCCTGGGCTTTGGACCTGTAGGTCCTGGACTTGGTGTTTTGGACTCATGGGTCCTGGGCTTTGGACTTGTTGGTCCTAGACTGGGTGTTTTGGACTCATGGGTCCTGGGCTTTGGACTTGTTGGTCCTGGACTTTGTATTTGGATGTGGACTCATGGGTCCTGGACTTGGTATTTTGGACTGATGGGTCCTGGGCTTTGGACTTGTTGGTCCTGGACTTTATTGTTAGACTCATGCGTCCTGGGCTTTGGACTTGTTGGTCCTGGACTTTGGATGTTGGTGTTGTACTTGTTGGTCCGATGTTTGAAAAGTGAAATTGTGGGAAAACAACGATTTTGAATTTCGCTATTTCATTTTTTTGAAAAGTGACGGTTTTGAATTTCGTCAGTTGAAATTGTGGGAAAATAGCGAATTTGAATTTCACTATTTCGTTTTTTGAATGGGATGGTTTTAAATTCCGTTGTTTGGAATTGTGAAAATAGTGAATTTGAATTTCACTATCTTGTTTTTGATTTGAAATTGACGGTTTTATTTGCGTCGTTTGAAATTTGTGAAAATAGCGAATTTGAATTTCACTATTTTGTTTTTTGATTTGAAAATGACGGTTTTAATTTCCGTCGTTTGAAGTTGGTGAAGATAGCGAACTTGAATTTCACTATCTTGTTTTTTTAATTTGAAAATGACGGTTTTAATTTCCGTCGTTTGAAATTTGTGAAAATAGTGAATTTGTATTTCACTATCTCATTTTTGTTTTGGCTTTTGCCTTGGCTTTCGCTTTGGCTTTGGTTTTTGCCTTTGTTTTAGCTTCGGATGAATGGAGATTGGCCGAATGGCTTATGGGCTAGGGCATTTGATATTGGCCTTTCGCTTTGACTTTGGGTGAATGGCTATTAGCTTGGGCCTTTGATTTTGGCCTTTCGCTTTGGCTTTGCTTTGGATATATTGGTTTTTTGCCGTCCTTCGTTCGAGGCAGGTAAAGGTGCAGACGGGGATGTACTCGTTGGTGAGAGGTTGAAATTTGGCGATGGGATGTTTTTGTGGGGAATGGGCTTGCCTTCCGTCATTGACCATGAACAAGGAGATGTTCTGGTTTCTTATCTAGTTTCGTCGTAGAATCCCTTTGATAGAAGCTCTTTCAAAATCGGGTGATAATGAAAGATTTCTATTGCCAGACATGGAATAGGTAAAGAAAATGGACACGGAGTTTTGGTCGGTGATTTTTACTTTTCGGTTACTTGTCGTTAGGAGTACCTAGACCAAAACACAATTTATAACTTCACAAACAACTCTACAATTAGTAAAGAGGCAAGTAAAGGTCGGATCCCAAGGGACGGGAATTGAGATGAGATTTCTATTGCAACTAGTGGTGTCTTAAGGGGTGTCACAATTGGGGTTTGATGTAGAAGATTACTAAACTAAATAGCAATGAAAGTAAACAAGCAAGATGAATTAAAAGGGATGTAAACAATTGATAAAAGGCACTAGGGTGTCATGGGTTCATAGGGGATTCATGGGAATTGATCATACAAGCATGTTCTCAAATTATAAGCAAGAAATTATTGTTGTGATGGATCGAGTTGGTTTATATCTTACAATCCTAGGAAAGTTTGGTTCCCGAAGCCGAATCGATTAGATTGTACAACACCTACAAGTCGACTTAGTCTTCCCTACTCAACAACATGCATGGTCTAATGAGACTCGAGTTGGTTTATGTCTTACAAGTCTCATTGAAAAGATAGGTGATGGGTAAAAAATGCAAGGATTCATAGGCTCACATTTCATCAAACATAACATGTGCATAAGTTGAGATCACAACAAGCAAGCAAATAAACTATGAAAGCATATTAATTTAAGCATGAATCATCCCCCATGTTGGTTTCCCCTAATTACCCATTAACCCTAGCTAAGTAACTACTCACTCATTATCATGTTGAACATGTTAGCAAGGTTGTCAATCATACCAACAAAGTGAAACATGATGAATAAATGAAAGTGATTAACAATAATTAAAGAGGAATTAAGAGAATTATACCTACTAATGATTCCAATAATAAAGCAAAGAATAAAAGAGGTACTTGATGCTTGGTTGGAAGGTTGTCAATCTCCCAATAATAACCCAAATAATCTTCAATTACCCAAAATAAAGGATGAACAAGAGAGAGATTAAGGAAATAAAACTTGTATTAAAAATTGATTAAATGTTGATTACAAGATTAAAGAGATATTTGATTGATATTAACTACACTAAAGATTGCTAAGAAGAACATGCTCTTCTAATTAGACTAATGGGGTATTTATAGTGGGGATTAGGTGTATGAATTAGGGTTAACTAAGGGCTTAAATGACGATTAAGTCCCTTGTTGAGGAAACGCCGGTCTCTTTTGGAAGACTCCGGTCTCTAGAAAAAGATGTGCATCCTTCCTTGAAGCTTGAAGAAGACGAAATGGGTCTGCATGGGAATCCGGGCGTCTTTAGCACGGGACGGGTGAATTTGGTGGTTTCTGCCCGGGCGTCTTGGGAGTGAAGACGGGCGCCTTCTGGAGATTTTGCCCGGGCGTCTTGGTGGTGAAGACGCATGTATTGTGGGTTGTGGACGGGCAGCTTCAGGAGAAGACGCACGGATTGTTAGGCAGTCTTGTTTCTTCTTCTTTTATTCCTTTTTCTTCATAAAATCCTTGGGGATTTCCTCGGGGATGCAAGGATCTTTTCTCATCATTGCCCATCTACTATAGTATGTACAAAGGCCTTCTAATCTTGTCTCTCCTTGATGCTTGGTCATTGAATTCAATCAATTTAGCCTCATTTTGCCATGAAAATGCAAGGTTTACACTCCTTTCCTACCAAGGGATCAAAACCTCAAAGAATACGCAAAACAAAGAACTAAAGACAATAAATGACCCAACTATGCACTAAAAAGAATGGGAACAAGGCTAATTCGGGGACTAAATATGCTCTAATTATGGTCACATCAAATATCCCCAAACCGAACCTTTGCTCGTCCTGAGTAAAGAGGTGACAAAGACTAGGACCATTATTTAAACTAACCTAATAACATAGCCGATATGACATAATTAGCGGGTCGCACTCCGCCCCTTCAACTCACAACAAGACAACAATGAGGTAGGATGCCTTCTTGTAAGGCAAGGTGGGTCTTGTCAAAATGGCGACACATCCAAACATTAAGCACACAAAATCAAATAATGGATGCATCTACAAAAGAATAGCCACTTTCCTCATCTAAGTGACGGAAATTATCTACAAGGGAAGCAATTCAAGGGTACACACTCCTTCATAGATGCAATTTCTTCAAACTACTAAGCCTAGAAGGATACCAATAAATCACCTCCAAGTTGTGTCAAGCTAGGGTACCTTTGTCCTCAATCATTAAATGCTTTTGTCAAGAGTAGACTCCCTATGGTGTTAGAAACACTGGAGGATCATGGAATTCCCCCTCTTGCCTAGACAAGAAGAAGGGTCGTCCCCTCTCTACCATGCACAAAAATGGATACGATGGATAAAGGGATCGATAGATATTTGAGTCTCACTTTGGGAGTTTGCTTTTGTTTTTATTTTTCCCCCCAATTTCTTGTGGCATTTGACATTTGAGAACACTTTCTTGCCATTTCTTGATTTTTGGCATTTCAATACTTGACAACTTTTAACTTTTTGCATTTTCTTTTGAACATTTTCAAAGTCACCCCATATGTAGCGAGGGTGGCTTATATTTGAAGCTTTAGGAGTTCTATTTTTGCTCCTCTTTTCATATGATGCATTTTTTTGCAAACTTTCTTTCACTTTTCATTTCATTGAAATCAAATTGATTTCTTTTTGTGCCCATTCCCTTTGATGACAAAATGTATGGTAGAACATGGATGATGGATGCATGGTTTCAAGGGTCACCTTGGAATAAACGGTAGCCAAGGAGTTATCACACCACAAGGTACTCTTGACTAGGCCTTAATTCATGGGTCAAAGGATACTAGCATGACACATCCTAGGGTATTTTACAAGTATTCTAACAAGCAAAGTCTTAAGAAGAAAAAGAATCTACTAGGGCCTATATACACTTGTCAAACTTCCCAAGTAGACGTTTTCGCAAAATTTTTCTAACATGCAAACTACATGCCATGATGCAACTACCATATAAACATCCTAATGCAAATGACTCTACCAACTAATATGACATATAAACTAAATGCAAGTCCTAAGTTCACATTGTTATACCGCATCAATCAAAATAAAGCCACTGATCGTGGGCGTGTCGTCACTCACCCAATCAAACACATTTATAATACTCAACATACAACTAGTTAGCGGTAAGTCGAGGTCGATCCATGGGACGGTGTGCTTTGGGTTCTAAGCCTATCTATCTCAATTTATGCTAGTGTCACAATTTGGTTGGGATTGTAGTTGTGTTCTAGACTAATAAAAGCAATAAAGTAAAACAACCAATAAAAGGAAAGATGTAAACAATTGATTAAAAGTACTAGGATGTCATGGGGTCATAGGGGATTTATGGTGTTTATCATACAAACATGTTTACAAAATTAAGCAAGCAATTAATGTTATGGAGGAACCGAGTTGGTTTATGTCTTACGGTTCATAGGAAGAGTTGGGTCCCGGAGCCGAATCGATTAGATTGTACAACACCTACAAGTCGACTTACTTTCCTCCTATTCAACTTCTATGCATGGTCTAACAAGACTCGAGTTGGTTTATATCTTACAAGTCAAGTTGAGTAGATAAGAGATGGTAAAAATGCAAGGATTCATAGGCTTAGCATTTCATCAAACATAACTTGTGCATAAAGTTGACATCACAACAAGCAAGCAATTTGATTATGAAAACATATTAGATTAAGCATGAATCAAATCCCATGTTGGTTTCCCCTAATTACCCATTAATCCTAGCTAAAGAAACTACTCACTCATTATCATGGGAAACATGTCATTAATGGTGTCAATCATCACAACAAGTATAAACATGATAATAGAATGAAGAAATGAACAATAAAGATTAAAGAGTAAAGGAATTATACCAACTTAAGATGATCCAAATAATAAAGCAAAGAATAATAGAAGAAACTTGATTGATTTATGGAAGGTTGTCAATCTCCCAATAATAACCCAATAATCTTCAATTACCCAATAATAAACTTGAATAATAAACTTCAACAATAATTAAGGAGAGATTAGTGTGTAATTTGTGGAAAGATTGAAGAGTAATATATTCTAATCTACTCCTAATCTAATCAAAGAGGAATTTCTAATATGAAAACTTGATTCTAATCTAAAAACTTGATTGTTTGATTATTACAAATGGGGTATATATAGTGGGGATTAGGTGTAAGAATTAGGGTTAACTAAGGGCTAATTAAGTAATTACATCTTTGAGTTTTAGGCAGGGAAACGCCGGTATTTTTGGAAGGATGGCCATCTTTCTTGAAGCTTGAAGAAACGAAATTGGTTTGTGAGGGAATCCAGGCGTCTTCAGCACGGGACGGGCGGATTCTGTGGTGTCTGCCCGGGCGTCTTGGGGAGAAGACGGGCGTCTTCTGGAGTTGCTGCCCGGGCGGCTTCAGGGGAAGACGGGCGTCTTGTGGTTCACGTAGCAAGGGAAGACTTTTTGTCTAGGAATACGCTCGTCCCGAGCGAAATATGGGCGTCCTGGGCTTCAACCCGAGCGGGTTGAATTTGACCCGAGCGGGTTGAGCTGTATCCTGCTTCACTTGAGCTCGGATTGTAAAACAGACGTCATTTTCTCATCCGGACTCCTATTGGAGTGATTCAAAAGCCTAGATCACTTGATTTTTCGACGCCGTTCCATCTAGCATATTTTCAGAGCCAAAGGAGCAACCCTTGGTTCGGTTTTGGAGCGATTTCTTCTTGTAATGCCTTCCCTCTTGTCATTCTTACTTTTAACCCTTTAATCCTTCTATATACACTTTATTCCTACATATTTGGTCATCATTCTTGCCTCCTCTTCATACTAGTCCATCTAATATCATCAATAAGCTTCCAAATATGCACGAAAGACGGGAATTTCCGCCTTATTATCTCCTTTTCTACAAAACATATGAAATGCGATAGAAAAGCAAATAGGAAGGTTTTGATGGATAAAATGGCCATAGAATGTTATAATAGTATGCAAAATAGGCACAATTAGGGGACTAAATGTGCGCAAATAATGTTCTCATCAGCCACATAGTCATTAACATAAAAAGGAAAAAGAAGATTGGAAAGATCATACCATGCGGTCTTCAATATCCTCATGTCTCGGATGTGGCGTAGTCAATCAATGTGAACAAGGATAAAACAAACAAAATATATACAACAATATATACATGACTACACTACAAAGGAAATGAACTTGTTTTTGGTTTTTTAATTTTTCAATTTTTTATGGTTTTTCAATTTTTTTTTTTTTGATTTTTTTGGATTTTTGAATAAAAGTTAAGTTAGAATTCCCCATCCCCACACTAATATGGGCATTGTTCTCAATGGCCAAAATGATGGGAAATCATGCAAGCATGATGCATGAATTCTACTCTAAATGCAAGCTACACTAATCTACACTACATGATGCATGAGTTTTTGTTTATGACGGAGAGCGTAATTTAGATTACCTCCCGTTGCGTATGCATGTACTTCCCCAAACCGAGTTAGACATTATTTCTAATGTCCTAAAGTTGGGGGTAGTCCATGCACACAAGTTGCAATGCATGAAACTAAATTTGTCATTTTGATTTTCAAAAGTGGGAACAATGAAATAAGAACACCTCAATGGGGCCGAGGTGTTAGTCCTCTATGTTGCTAGGACTCTCCAACCATGATCAAGATAAAGTAAATAAAACAAAGAAAGAAGTAGACAAACCTCAAGAGGGTAGGAGCCTCCAAAGCTTGCTAGTCTTCCACCATATCATCATTATCATCATCTTCCTCAATAGAAGTGGACTCATCACCACTTCCCTCTTCACTTTCTTGCTCACTTTCTTCATCATCCTCTTCTTCTTCTTCACTAGCTTCTTCATCAATGCTATCATCAACAACCTCATCACCGACAACCTCATCGTCACCCGGAATCTCACCCCTAGATGCACTCGGAAAGAAGACTTCCCTATCCGCCCAACTAGGCAAAGGACATAAAGGATAAAGTAGTCCTTGCCTAGCTAAATGAAGGAGGGGTGGATATTGGGCTAAGTAAGCATCTTCCCGATCCTTAAAAGCTTGTTTGTGCATCTCTTGCATAAGTAGAGTCATATAGTCATTGCTTTCTTTAACACCTTCGGGTTTGAACTCTTGGTACTTGAATGGATAGGGTGGTGTGACAATGGAGGAGGAGGGCATTTCAATTTCACCCCTTTGTTGACGGATGATGTATTCGACTTCTTTTGAGAGGGGAAGAAGGTAGTTGGTCCGATGGACACTCAAACGGCAAATCTTGGAAGGCAAAGTAAAAGATCTAGCCTCATTGGTGAGCCACCCATACTTGGTGTCAAGAGAGTTATGAGTGACCCACTTGTACTTGTTAATCATGGCGTCCACGTCAATGAGATGACCCCCCTTTTTCGCCACATACTTGCTATCCTTGTTGAAATTCGGATCAAAGTACTTAGCCAAAAGAGTGACTAGACCTCCATTTACAATAACGGTGGTGCCTTGCTTTCCACAATCAATATTTAGCCATCTTTCCACCAAAAGCCTTAGAGAATTGTAAGGCTTGGTGAATTTCCTTGCAATATTTAAGGCCGACTCAAGAAGAACACAATCGAGCTTGGTAAAGTGGTTAGTGTCTTTTCTTGCAATGATGGTATTCCCGATGACCTTGTGCGACACTCTAATGCCCGGATGGTGGACTAATAGAGCGCGACTAGCATGATAGTTCTCAAATTTCCTTCCGGAAATCGCCTCCCAAAGAGGAGCGGGGTCATACTTTCCGGGATTCTTGAAATAACTAGGTGAATCACTAAGACCCAATGCTTTACCCAATTCATCAAAGGTGATGCGCCTACTCACATTAGCAAGGCGGAACTCGATGTTTTATCTAGTCTCTACCTTAGTAACTTTCAAAGAACTCAAGAATTCTAAGGTAAGGGAGGGGTATGTCAATTCTTTTGTAGCAAACAATTTTCCCAACCCCATGGCTTCAAAGAAGGCTTTAGTTTGTTCAAGGACACCCAACTTGTTCAAGGCATCTTCACATATGAACTTGGTGGATAGAAAGGATTTTCTAGCATACTTGGCAAATGTATCCCTATGGGAGTTAGAAATGAAAATTACCTCCGGATAGTTCGAGAGTTGAGCAATTTCTGGAGTTGTTGATGTTGTTGCTTCCAAGGGAGGTTGTTATTGTTGCACTTCCAAGTTTGAGCTAGCTACCACCATAGCTAATGAGGCTTTCTTTGCTTGAAGTCTCTTTTGTCTTGTTGAGAGTGCCTTTGCCTTAGGTGCCTTTGTTGCCCCTTTTGTCCTTGCCATTGATGATTTAACCAAGAAAAGAGTGAAAATCTTCAATTTCCAAGTATACCCAAATCGATTTTAAGATGAAAGGCTTTGCCTTTATAATTTCAAAAATCGACTCAAAGGTTGAAGATTTTGGTGCTTGGTTTGATTTTTGTTGAAAGAGGAGTGATTAATTGTTGTTAAAAGGAAGTTTTGATTTGATTTTGTTGAATGTGGTTGAGGAAATCTTGTTTTGTGATGGAGAGGATGAGTGTTTTGAGTTTTGGGGTTTATGGGTAGTGTTTTGAATGAAGGAATGAAGAAATGAAAGAGGGGGATGGGGTATTTAAAATACCCGAAAAATTTGAAATAGCAGGGGAAGACGGGCGTCTTTCCTTCGGGACGCTCGGATTCTGCCTGTTTTGGTTCAGGATTTCTTGCCTCAAGACGGGCGTCTTTCAGCAAAGATGCTCGGATTCATCGACTGCGGGACGGGCGTCTTCTGCTGAAGACGGGCGGATTCTCAGACAGTGAGGTTTCTTGTTTTTCCCAGCCAAAAAGACGGGCGTCTTTACTTTCAGGACGGGCGGATTTCTGAAGACGGGCGGATTCTCTTCCAGGACGCTCGGATTTATCAACAATCCCAAAATTTCAAAATTTCAGCTCAGATAGTCGGGCGGATTTTGACAAACACGCCTGGATTGCCTGAAGACGGGCGGATTCCCATGAAGACGCTCAGATTATACCCCTTTTACCCGGATTCAGTTCCATCCATGTACTTGCATATCCCTTGTCATTTTCCATTCTTCAAATCCTGTGTTCTTTATTGTAGAGGCACTACTAAGGCATGAATAGCCTAGGCAATTTCAATGCCCACACTAAGCTAAAGCACTACACATCAATTGAATCATTAGTCCCTCCCTCACTTCTCTCAAAAATGATAATTATCTTGATCAAAGCATAAAAATCCAAAAATGACAAAAAATGTAATGTAAGAATTAAAATGCGAGTTAGGGAGTTAGAAATATTTACAAATGGTGGTTTAGGGAGGACTCCACCAAACTCTCATCCTTAGTGAGATGTCATGGGGGCATGTCCAAGGTGTGTTGATGTTGCTCAACACCTTGAAGAAGTAATCAAAAGCTTGTTCATTATCATGATAAAGGTCTTCAATAGACCTTTTCCCTTGTTGTTGGTCTTGATCGATAACATTACCAATATAGGGATTGAAAATCCCTTCGAACCCATCGTCCCAAAGACCACAAACTTCATCTACTTGATCACTAAAGATCTCTTGAGTTGATGGAGGCAACTCTCCCACTTTCTTGTCTTGGCCAATGAGGCCATCCTCTTCATTGCTTAACTTTGGTGAGCTTTTCAAGCTCTCTTTGTTACAATTCACTTGCTCTTTGAATGGAGCATCTTCAATTTTCTTCTTCCATTGGAATTCCGACTTCTTCCTATCATCCTTCCGGCTATAATGATCAACCATAAAACATGGTTCATGCAAACGGGGAGCTCTCATGGTCTTGTCAAGATTGAATGTTATGCTCTCATCTCCCACTTCTAGAGTGAGCTCTCCATGCTTCACGTCAATCACCGCACCCGCGGTGTGTAAGAAAGGTCTCCCTAGAATGATTGGAATGTTGGAGTCTTCTTCCATGTCAACAATGACAAAGTCCACCAGGATGAAAAATTTCCCAATTCTTACGGGAACATCTTCCCATATCCCTAATGGTGTCTTCGTCGATCTATCGGCCATTTGGGGTGTGATATTGGTGCATTTAAGCTCTCCCATCCCTAACCTTTTACTCACCGAGTATGGCATAACACTCACACTAGCCCCTAGATCACATAAGGCTTTGTTGATCGTGGTGTCGCCAATGGTACACGGTATTGAGAAGCTTCCCGGATCTTTGAGTTTTGGAGGTGAACTCCCTTGAAGTATTGCTCTACTCACCTTAGTGAAGGCGATAGTCTCAAGCTTCCGGATCGACTTCTTCTTTGTGAGGATGTCTTTCATGTATTTTGCATAGGGCGGCACGTGATTGATTGATTCCGTGAAAGGAATTGAGACTTCCAAATTCTTCACAATTTCCATAAATTTTCCAAGTTGGTCATCAAATTTGGGCTTGGCTTGACGACTCGGAAAAGGAAGTCTAATCACAATGGGCTCCTTCTCCTTGACCTTGTCTTCATTTTTCTTTGAAATTTCTTCTTTTGATGGTTCTCCATCCTTGGAGTTTTGCACAATTTCATCTTTGTCACTAGCTTCCACAACTTCATCCTCAACTTGCTTCTTCAGTGCTTCATACCTTGTACCACTCCTTAAGTGAATGGCACTAACCGTTTCATGTCTTGGGGGGGGGGGGGGGGGGTTACTTTGAGGTGGTAATTGCCCCTTTTGTCTTTGCGAGCTTGAAGATGCTAGTTGAGTCAATTGGGTTTCTAACATTTTGGTGTGAGCTAGGATGTTGTTGATGGTGATTTCATTTGCTTGACTATCCTTTTGCATTTGAGTGAAAAACTCTTGTTGATTCTTTTGCATTTGGAGGACCGCTTTTTGAACATCCAAACCTTGGTCATTTTGTTGATTGTATGGAGTTTGATTTTGGTAACCTTGGTTTTGGTTGTAAAAGGGTCTTTGATTTTGGTTTCTCATGGGAGGTGGGGTGTATGTTGGTTGAGGGTTTTGAACATTTTGGCTTTTGTATGAGAGATTTGGATGGAATTTGGTGTTTTCATTGTAATAGTTTGAATAAGGGGTACCACTCTTGTATGCTTGGAAAGCATTGACTTGCTCATTTGTTCCCCTACATTCACTTTGGTCATGTCCCAAAGTTCCACAATTCTCACATATCCCACTTGGGATTGATGAAAATGCCGTCATGGCATTAACATGATGCTTTGGTGATTTTGAGGCTTCTTCAAGTCTAGCCATAGCTTTTTCAAACTTTAAATTGATGGTATCAATGTGAGCACTAAGTTGAGCACCCAATTGAGTAATGAAGTCCACTTCATGCTTTCCTCCTCTATTAGCCTTGCGAGATCTACTATATTCTAAGTTATAGACCGCCATTTCCTCAATTTTGTTCCAAGTTTGATTGTCATCAACTTCGGTGAACATTCCATTTGATCCCATGTTGAGAATGTTCCTTGAATCTTCGTAAAGACCGTTCCAAAATTGTTGTACCAAGAACCACTCGCTAAGTCCATGGTGAGGACATGAGCGACAAATTCCCTTAAACCGCTCCCAAGCTTCATACAAAGATTCTTCATCCCTTTGCTTAAAGCCCGTGATTTGAGCTCTTAGCATGTTAGTCTTTTCCGGTGGATAGAACTTTTTGTAGAAAGCTAGAGCCAACTTCTTCCAAGAATCAATTCCGAGAGTAGCCTTATCAAGGCCTTTCAACCATTGTTTTGCGGTGCCAAT
Source organism: Silene latifolia (assembly GCF_048544455.1). Classification (NCBI taxonomy): domain Eukaryota; kingdom Viridiplantae; phylum Streptophyta; class Magnoliopsida; order Caryophyllales; family Caryophyllaceae; genus Silene; species Silene latifolia. The sequence goes on from NC_133534.1 coordinate 86,401,065, forward strand.
TAGAGAAAAAGGAAATAAGACCCATCGAATTTGGTCTTGAGTTACACCGGTTTGAGAAATCGCATCACAATAGTCACAAAAAGTCTCCATATGAGAATGAGGGTCTTCACTAGGCATCCCCCCAAATTGGCTTCTTTCGACTAATTGGATAAATGCGGATTTGGCAATAAAATTTCCGGTTAGATGTTGTGGTGTAGGAGTACCATTGGGTAGGTTCTCCTCGGTGGGTACGGAATGTGATGAAAACTTAGGCATTGTGGGTTGATTTTGTGTTGTATTTTGTGTTGGGTTCTCCTCGCCTTCTCTTGCAAAAGGGTTGATGAACTCAATAGTATTTGGTTGAATATCTACAACCTCACCAATACCTCTCAAAGTTCTCCTAGCAAGTCTCCTATTGGTTGTCAAAGTCCTTTCAATTTCGCGATCAAAGGGTAACAAGTCACCTTGTGACCTTCTAGACATGCAAAATATCAAACAACTCGAAAATAATTAGAACAAACCTTGAGGAGTTTTACTTCCCCAAGGCAAATAAAGACACAGCTAATAACAATATAAGAAAATCTAAATCAAGTTAACACCTTCCCCGGCAACGGCGCCATTTTTGGTCGGTGATTTTTACTTTTCGGTTACTTGTCGTTAGGAGTACCTAGACCAAAACACAATTTATAACTTTACAAACAACTCTACAATTAGTAAAGAGGCAAGTAAAGGTTGGATCCCAAGGGACGGGAATTGAGATGAGATTTCTATTGCAACTAGTGGTGTCTTAAGGGGTGTCACAATTGGGGTTTGATGTAGAAGATCACTAAACTAAATAGCAATGAAAGTAAACAAGCAAGATGAATTAAAAGGGATGTAAACAATTGATAAAAGGCACTAGGGTGTCATGGGTTCATAGGGAATTATGGGAATTGATCATACAAACATGTTCTCAAATTATAAGCAAGCAATTATTGTTGTGATGGATCGAGTTGGTTTATATCTTACAATCCTAGGAAAGTTTGGGTCCCGGAGCCGAGTCGATTAGATTGTACAACACCTAAAAGTCGACTTAGTCTTCCCTACTCAATAACATGCATGGTCTACTGAGACTCGAGTTGGTTTATGTCTTACAAGTCTCATTGAAAAGATAGGTGATGGGTAAAAAATGCAAGGATTCATAGGCTCGCATTTCATCAAACATAACATGTGCATAAGTTGAGATCACAACAAGCAAGCAAATAAACTATGAAAGCATATTAATTTAAGCATGAATCATCCCCCATGTTGGTTTCCCCTAATTACCCATTAACCCTAGCTAAGTAACTACTCACTCATTATCATGTTGAACATGTTAGCAAGGTTGCCAATCATACCAAAAAAGTGAAACATGATGAATAAATGAAAGTGATTAACAATAATTAAAGAGGGATTAAGAGAATTATACCTACTAATGATTCCAATAATAAAGCAAAGAATAAAAAAGGTACTTGATGCTTGATTGGAAGGTTGTCAATCTCCCAATAATAACCCAAATAATCTTCAATTACCCAAAATAAAGGATGAACAAGAGAGAGATTAAGGAAATAAAACTTGTATTAAAAATTGATTAAATGTTGATTACAAGATTAAAGAGATATTTGATTGAAATTAACTACACTAAAGATTGCAAAGAAGAACATGCTCTTCTAATTAGACTAATGGGGTATTTATAGTGGGGATTAGGTGTATGAATTAGGGTTAACTAAGGGCTTAAATGACGATTAAGTCCCTTGTTGAGGAAACACCGGTCTCTTTTGGAAGACTCCGGTCTCTAGAAAAAGATGTGCATCCTTCCTTGAAGCTTGAAGAAGACGAAATGGGTCTGCCTGGGAATCCGGGCGTCTTTAGCACGGGACGGGCGAATTTGGTGGTTTCTGCCCGGGCGTCTTGGGAGTGAAGACGGGCGCCTTCTGGAGATTTTGCCCGGGTGTCTTGGTGGTGAAGACGCATGTATTGTGGGTTGTGGACGGGCGGCTTCAGGGGAAGACGCACGGATTGTTAGGCAGTCTTGTTTCTTCTTCTTTTCTTCCTTTTTCTTCATAAAATCCTTGGGGATTTCCTCGGGGATGCAAGGATCTTTTTTCATCATTGCCCATCTACTATAGTATGTACAAAGACCTTCTAATCTTGTCTCTCCTTGATGCTTGGTCATTGAATTCAATCAATTTAGCCTAATTTTGCCATGAAAATGCAAGGTTTGCACTCCTTTCCTACCAAGGGATCAAAACCTCAAAGAATATGCAAAACAAAGAACTAAAGACAATAAATGACCCAAATATGCACTAAAAAGCATGGGAACAAGGCTAATTCGGGGACTAAATATGCTCACATCAAGTTTTGAGTCCTCCGCTTACTCGGTACGGAACGTCACTCGAGTGTACTCACATTGAATTGGAACATATTGTTCGTTTTAAATCAATTCTCAAATCAATTCTCGTCGTCAATGGGAAATGGTAAAGGGGAGAATATATGATAGCTGGAAATTGTGCTTTTATTTAGATAAATAAGATATTAGCACAAACTCGATGAATACATGTGACTCATGGGGACAGCCCCAGTTGTCATTTAGGAATAAAAGGACAGACACTAGGATAGATGTGAGAAAGCCAAAGACTCGGATTCAGACTTAGACTCAATCGTAGATACGGACTCCTAATCATTACTTTCCTCCTCAAGGATCTCCTTTGCAGCATCCAGCGGCTTGATTGTCTGGTTTTGAGCATTGACCCACTTTAGCACTTCACTCTCGTTGTTGGGGATGATATGAGGACAATAGTCGATGAGGCTTTTATCTCCTTGCAGAACGAGATGTTCATTAGGATTGTCTTCATCACTTGGTTGTCATAGGAATGAAGCTATCAGTTCATGATTGTAGATCATATTTTGAATAGTATGTTTCAGTTTGAAGCACGTTTCAGTGTCATGACCTTTTCCTTGATGATATTGGCAATAGGAATTGCCGTCCCAGAAATGGCTTTTCTTGCATTCAGACGGGTCCAGGGTGGGGCCGATTGGTTGGAGCTTCCCTTCAGTCATAAGCATTTGAAGAGCTGCGGCATAGGTTGCGTTGAGTTTAGTGAATGTCCTTTGAGAATGCTCAACCTTGCTGTTTGATTTGATACATTCAGGAGGATTGTCCTGACTGAGAGGTGCAATTATGATTTTGCCAGCTTCAATCATATCTTGAATGGCATGCTTGAGTTTGAAACATGTTTCGGTGTCATGGCCCTTGCCTTGATGGTATTGGAAATAGGCCTTTCCGTTCTATGAACGACCTCTTTTGTGTTCAGGTTTGTCCGGAGTCGGACCAATGGGTTGGAGTATTCCTTCTGAAGCAAGTATCCCCAGAGCGGTGCCATATATTATTCCCAGATCTGTGAATACCCTTTGATGTTTTCCCACGGTTCCCACATTGGTGTTTTTTGGGATTTTTTTGTGAGTTTTGTTTTTGTTTTTGTCAATCCTGGGCAGAAGCAGGATTTGGTTGTTGTTAATGGGAAGTTTTGGGGATGTTGTTTGATATTTTGAAGGGTATTTTGGTGAGGCAATTTCATGTTCTTTGTTGGTAGGTTCGTGGATGTGGGAACCATCAGATGACTCCTCATTTTCAACAGTTGTTGGTTGATGAATGGAGGGTTGGTTTTCTCTTTGGTGGTTAGGTTCATTTTCGGTAGTACCGACCCTTTTCTCCAAATTAGCTACCCGGGTGTTCAAATCATCGATAGCCACTTGCAGCTTTGAGAATATGTTGTTGATAGAGACGGAGAGCATCATTATAGCGCTTTGTATGCCATCCTCATCAATTGCATGAATTTCCTCATCGTCAGGAGAGATGAGGTGAGAGCAGTCTAAGGAAGCATCCTGACTGCGTCCAATAGGATTTTCTGGAGGGTTGATTTTGTTGTTTGTTGAGGGAGGTTGTGGTAATTAACCCTTTTCGATCATATCAAGGATGGCACCTTTTAGAGGGAGGCACATTTCAGTATCGTGTCTATGGCCTTGGTGATATTGGAAAAAGAGGATTCCATCCCATCTTCGACCCCGCTTGTTCAGTAGAGTGTCCGGAGTTGGACCAATCGGTTTGAGTTTTCCTTGGGAGATTAGCCTTTCCAAGGCTGTGGCATAAGGCATACCCAAATCAGGGAAGGACCACTGAGGTCGTCTGGTTTTGTTTTGGTCGTTGGCAAGTAGCCGGCTTTCAAGGAGCTTAACCCTTTGCTCAATATCAGAAGAGAGAAAATTCTCAGTTGCCATTTTGTCCTCAACCTGGGAGAGACGAGTGCTCAAGTTTTCCACGGTAGCTAGGAGTCGAAGGACCATGTTGTTGGTTTCAGTAGGAGTCATGGTGGATGCAGATGGATCAGCTTCTTGAGTTCCTGGTTGGCAATCGATGGCACCCAAGGGATTCCTATTGACATAACGATAAGCGTTATAACTTGTCTTGACAAGGCATCGCACAAACAAAGGCAAGTACGACACATATGTACAAAAATCAGTTTTGTCATGAACACACGATGGTGTGAAAGGTTATGAGTTCATCAAAGATCGTGAATGACTTCTTGTGTATGAACTGAGAGGGCAAGACATTGAACTTAGACTCGAGTGTCAACTTTGGCATAGTGACGCCCAGACAGACTACTCTTGACTTAGTTTCGATGTGTGTTGATGGCGTGACGCCATTGGATGAGACATGTACACAAACCTGACCTTTGACCCGTAATGCAGGGGAAGGACGGGTTTAATACCCGAGGGGTTTTGACTCTGTTAACGCCATTGAAGATGTCTCGACAATTAGGCGACACGACCTAGACCAGAAGGTAGGTATTAACTTTGGCGGAGACTCGATGTTATCTAGACGACTTGACTTGAAATCGACTGGACTCTAATCGACTCGAGGCTGAATCAGAAAGGTGTACTGAAATTTCGAAAATAGAAATTTTCAAAAAGATTCATTTGTCGTTTTATGGACGGCTTCCGGAGAGTAAGGATCTTCAAAAGTCGGTCAGTTGAAAGGGTTGTCTTAAGTTTGTTTTCAAAAGACGATTTGAGTTGAAATTGCGGCAGCTCTGAAAACAATGTCTTGTTTCCGAAAATGAATTTTGAAATTCCGCATCACGGATTAGAAAATCGAGAATAGAATAATTTGGAATCGTCATCACAATGGGCATGAAAAAGGTTAAGTTTGTTTTCAAAGGATTTAAAATTGGGGTGAAAATTTTAAAACGGTTAAGTTTGTTTTCAAACGATGAGTTCGAATTCGAAATTTGAAAACTGTTAAATTTGTTTCAAAAGATTGAAGATTGAAAACGGTTAAATTTGTTTTCAAAGAATTGATTTTTATTTGAAATTTGAAAACGGTTAGATTTGTTTTCAAATGGTTTGAAATTGGATTTGAAATCTGAAAACGGTCAAATTTGTTTTCAAAGATTTGATTTCGAATTGAAATTTGAAAACGGTTAAATTGGTTTTCAAAGATTTGAAATTGGATTTGAAATTTGATAACGGTTAGATTTGTTTTCAAATATTTGAAATTTGGATTTGAAATTTGAAAACGGTCAAATTCGTTTTCAAAGATTGATTTTGAATTTTAAATTTGAAAACGTTTAAATTGGCTTTCAAATGATTTTATTTTGAATTTGAAATTTGAAAACGGATAAATTTGTTTTCAAATATTTGGATTTGAAATTGGAAATTATGAGGATTGAATTCGTCATTACGCCCGGTTAGAAAAACCGTTTTAACCTTTGAAAAACGGTATGCAAATCGAAAAGTGAGAATTAAAATCGTCATTACGACGGCTTAGGAAAGCCAAATTTGATTTCGAAAACGAGATTTGAAATTTGGAAAGTTGCGCGGGTTGAAATTGTCATTACGACGGTTTGAAAAATTGATTTCGAATTTGATAATTCGAGGGTAGAATTCGTCATTACGATGGCGTAAAAAGGTGCTTTGGGAATGCAACAGTCGGCGAGAGACCGAGGTTTGAAACGGCCATTAGGACGACGTAAAAGGGTATTTTGAAATGGCTTATGAAAACCAAGGTTTGAAATCGTCATTACAACGGTATAAAAAGGTGCATTTGAAATGGTTATAAAAAACCGGGTTTTGAAATGGCCATTATAACGGCATAAAAAGGTGCTTAGAAACGGTTGTAAAAACTGGGTTTGAAAATCGTCATTACGACGGCCTAGAAAGGCGTGTTGAAATGGTTATAAAAAACCGTATTTGAAAATCGTCGTCACGACGGCCTAGAAAGGCGTGTTTAAAACGGTTATAAAAACCGGGATTGAAAATCGTCATTATGACGGCCTAAGAAGGCGTGCAATGGTCGGGAAAAGACCGAGGTTTGAAATGGCCATTATAACGGCGCAAAAATGTGCTTTTGAAAGTTTTAAATGACACGGAAGGACTTATGATCAGGTAGCACATAAGCACTCACAGTTCATTATATTATGCATTATGCTGACACGGGTTTTGACTTAAAAGGGTGGGTTACACACCGAGCAATCAAACCCCGATTTGCGAGAGGGATACCAATCCAAACAAAATGTGTAAGGAGGGTGCCCTAGCCTCGTGCTCGAAAGTGATGAAAGCTCTTTGACGAAACAAAAATGTGTAACGTCAACGGTATGGTTGACTCAATTGGGATTCGAAACGCGAGGATGAGAAAACTCACGCCGACGGGACGAGCCAATTGGTCGATAAAGATTAGGTTGTGGGCCCGGACAAGGAACCCGATTTATGACCGTAATATCAATTAATGCACTTTAACCAAGACCACGTTCGAGTTTCACCTCTAAGGATCACAAAGACACAAGTGCCCTAGTTTCCCCAATGGAGTCGCCAAACTGTGGACATGGGCCACGTCTCGGTATGCGGATCTAGGCCGAAAGCCGATCTACGGTCGCGGGCCACCTGCACGCCAAGCCAAACTGTGGACGTACAACAGTCTTTTGAAAGCCACACTCGGCGGCGTAAAATGCTTTCGACCGGATCACTTTAGATCGGTCGGTATCGTCTCGGTAAAGGTCTCAAAACGATTAGAGATGTTCGTAGTTGTCACCAAGCATTTGTGAGATGCTTGGAACCCGTTCGAATCCACTTTATATCTAGGTCAACCAAGGCAAAAAGCGGTGTTTGACATAGGTACTAAAGATAAGGAGTCGTCCCCCTTTTAGCATTCTATGCCTAAAATGAATCTCGTACGCCCTGGATAAGGCCATCCACTATCCAAAGGTTCTGAGTAAGGGGTGAGGGTACGTATTGGGAAGCCCTTTAATCGGACACCCAATCCCGCCCGCGTTAGCGGCCTCTACTGATCGATCGTGGTTGTTTAAGTGCAAAAGTTGATAGAACAGCGTAAATGCATGAATGCACATCCAAAAGTGTTAATCTAACATGTGAGCTTTCGAAGTTGGTTTGTTAATCCAAATATCAAGCATAAGATGTCAAGTTGGATTTAGATTGATTTACATGTGAGAACAGAAATTAAACATCCATTTACCAAATTCGGGTTATGATGCTTAACACGATCCATTTATTGAAAAAGGGTGTCAAAGACAAAGTGTAAAAAACATAAGCTTCTCAATATGATCCGTCATGTATTCGGATTAACCGTAATCGGGATCGTCCTGGACAAGTGCTAAAAACGAGGCAGAACAGTGCCAGGCAGCCCCTTTAGGGCGCGAGCCTATTGACGATAGTAGGGGCTCTGCCCAGGTTTTGAAATGTAGAAAACAGGCGGCCTCTTGGGGCGCGAGCCATGAGCCGACCTAAGGGGGTGTCTCCTGGTTTTTGAAAAGGTTGTTTAAAACCGTATTTATGATTAAATAATTTGTAAGTATTGTTTGCATGACTCGGAATAATTACTATTGTGTTAGTAACATTCGTTGTCAGATTTTCATATTTGAAAAGTATAGTTTAGAAGTAAAAATGTAAAATACTTGATTTGAACTAATCATGTTAAGTTCATTTCTTTGTAATTAGTCAAGTTTGTCATCGTACTCGGATTAAACCGACATGGTATAAAGAACCAAGGATGATTATGAATTATGACTAATATATTTACAAATGTAAACAATTGAGAAAAATGCTAAATAAAAGAAAAGGGTGTTAAAATACCCATTAAAATGTAATTAACCAAATATATCACCGAGTCACGGAATAAACCGCCATGGTATAAAGAAACAAGGATGATTATGATTTATGGTTAAAAGGTTTGTTATAGAAATGGTTTGAAACATTCGAAATGGTAAAAACCGTAAAAGGAAAGAAGTAAAAATAAAAGAAAGTGTTGAAGGAAAGACAAACTCAAACACGTTTGAGTCTGACCTGGGCACCCCATTGAGGCGCGAGCCACCTTGCACAATAAGGGGCTTCTGCCTCAGGCCAAAACTCAGTTTTTGTTCGTCTAACCTATATTTTTGTTCGTCTAACCTATATTTGAATCGTGTTATGCATTGTTCATGCTTATAGACTCATAAAAACAGTAAATACATGAAATAAAGTGAGTTGTTTACACCCTCAAACTTACGTGTATGATGTTTGCGACATAGACGACTTTAGAGACAAGTTTTCTCGTAGCGACTACTCACGATCAAGAAGTTTAAAAAGAGTGCCTTAAAAAAGGATTTTGTTTTGAAAATGAGTTGAAAATATGTTAATTAAACATGTTGATTAATGAATTGAGTTGGTCAAATGGGTCGGTCGAATGCACGACGACGGTACCAAACAATATGTGTAAGGCTTGTGTTTACGATCGGTAGGTCGTAAACACGTGTCGATTTTGTGACTTAGGAAGTCGAGTATAGAAGTTTAAGGGAGATGTGAGGGGGCGGACTCTCGCGTCAAGAGTGTGTTGTGTGATGGTGGGTATTTATATAGAAATTTGGGATGGTAGGTCGGTCGATTTTGCTTGGAGGCTAAGGAGACACCCCATTGAGGCGCGAGCCACCCCGTCACTCAATGAGGTGTACTGTCCCTTTCACAAATTTGGATTTTGCATTTGTTCTAACCAATGTTTTGTTGGTTGTGATTTGTGGTCTTTGAGGTTTGCTTAGCCGTGTAAGCTTCCTCTTAGGTGATATTTGGGGTAGGTATTTTGTGTCTTTGACTCGGGTTTGACTCGTGTGAGTCGGGATTTGAATTTCGAGTCGGTTTTTGGCTCGGTGTCAGTTTTGACTCTAATTAGGGTCATTTTAATGGAAATGACATGATAAAGACATTCATGGCATTATTTTTGACATTCGAGATTAGGGTTGACTCGGTTGACTCAGGTTGACTCGAGTTGTCGGTTTTGGGTCCGAAGACGGTTTTAACTCTAAATAGTGTTATTTTAATGGAAATGACATGATAAAGACATTCATGGCATTAATTTTGACATTCAAGATTTGGGTTGACTTGGGTTGACTCAGGTTGACTCGAGTTGCTGGTTTCTGAGTCGGTATTGGGTCCGAAGACGGTTTTAACTCTAAATAGTGTTATTTTAATGCAAATGAAGTTAGAAAACTTTTGAAATCATTTTTCATATTCGAGTAGTGCATTAAAACGTCTCATTTATAGCCAATCCATGCACGCATATCAAAAACACGTTATAGTCCGATCATCATCGGGTGGTTTTTGGGAGGTGCAGATACTGGGTATCTACTGTAATACTACGGTTTTTCATAAGCTAGGTACTCGACCGAGTAGAGCCTACTCGGCCGAGTAGTGCTAATTGTGTATTCTGTTTTGGTTTTGCCGAGGAATACTCGGCCGAGTATGATGAATACACGACCGAGTAGAGGATACTCGGCCGAGTATACTCTTTACTCGACCGAGTATCAGGTCTTGCGAGTAATATTTCAGCGGTTTGATGCGGGAGTGCTTAGGGTTATTTAATATTAAGAATAAGTTTCTAAACGTCATTTCAACCCTAATCATTTTACGATTTCTCTAATCACTCCCTAATCATTCCCTAATCCTCCATTGTGTGTGTGCAATCATCGTAGTTCTTGCATTCAATCCCTCATTCTACTGTTGGTAAGTCCTTGTTCTCCATGTCATTCATGTTCTTCTAGGGCTTGTCTTTATTCATGAATTGGGGGAAATGGGGTTTTACAGTTAGTGATTAGAATTATATGATTGTTGTTGTAGGTGACGATGTGGTAATTGTTATGCATTTGTATGGTTGATTGCAGCGTAAGCGAATTGCGAAAAAAGTAGGGTTTCCCTACTCAGTTACTGTTAATTGATTTAAGACTGTGCTAGTGTTGTAATTGTTGTTATCTGCTGATCATTGGAGTATGGGTGTTGTGATGGCGGTGGTGATGTGGTTGTGTTGTGATGGTTGTGGTGTTGTGACAGCTAAGATGCTGTGTGTGTGATTGTGGTGGAGTCACTTGTGGGAGTGGCTTCACAACCTAGTTCGCCCTCCATGGAACCCGTCACGGGAGGGGATGTGCACATTAAGGGACAGGGATTGTTAGTCGCTCGTTGATGAGCTGGACTAGGTGGCGATGGGATGCGGTCACCCACTGGCGGTGAGGATTACCTGTTGCGATGAGTAATCTGGCAGGGCTACACACTTCGGTGTGTAGTCGGTTACTGTGTGTGATCGGGAGACAGGGGATGGAGGATGATCAGCCGGTTACGTTGTTTGTTTGTCTTATCTTGATTGAACGGTACTGACCCCGTTGTTGTTGTTTTGTAAAACCTACGATGATCCATTCGGGGATGGTGAGCAGATTATGACAGGTAATCCAGATGTTTAGCTACGGGACAGTCATGGGGAGTCATCACTCGAGTCTAGCTTCCGCCGTCAAGAGACTTAGCTTGCATTCTTTATAGCTGTTAGACCTTTCACAGTTATACTTTGGTTTAGTGTTGGAAACATGTAATCACTAACTCTTTATACTTTAATAAATGTTGTTAGGAATTGGTAACTTTGATATACTAACCTCGGAAAACCGAGATGGTAACAGCCTTTCATGCTAGGGTAGTCCTTGGTAAGGTACCTTGGTATGAGGGGGTGTTACAAAGTGGTATCAGAGCCGACGATTCCGGCACCTAAAGCAAATGAACCCAATGAACTTAGAGAGTCTAAATAAAATGAACCCGAGGAGAGTTGTTTGGAGCTACCGCAAAGACTTGGGAGACGTCCCGAAGTCGCATTAAGGCCCTTACGATCTCAAGCCGGTCACATGGGGGGGAAACTGTTGTATGTTTGAGTCATGTGAGTTTGATACCTATAGTTTGAATCTTGTGCATGGTTGGATGAAATGATGAAAGAAGTGGAATGTGATAGTTGTTGAAAGATGCATCGAGGATTGTTGATGTTAAACTTTGAGCATGAATATGATGGCATGTTTAGTGTTGGAACATGGTAAAATATGAAAGGTGAATTGTGAATTTGTATCTGATTGATATTGAGCATGAATAATGTGATCATGTTACCTGTTTAATACAATCTTGAGCATGAAGTATGGTAGTGGTACATGTGCATGTGAACATGATGATGTTAATGCTTGATTGTTGGTAGTAGCATATGGTTACGGGCAGGTGTCTATATGCATGAACGTCGTGTCTAATTTTCATGTGAGTATGATAAGAGTTCAGTTGTGTACTGGTTTCTTGAAGTATTGAGTTGTTGTTGTTGCCTTATGTATGTTCAAATTGTTTTGGTTTAGGAAATTTGATTTGTATGATGATCGATTATGGAAGGGTTGTCTTAAACCTGTCATAAATCGATTTCTGGAAATTATATGGTTATGATTCCAAGTTAAGGTGATAGCTTGTCTTCTTACGATTCTAACGATAGGTCACACGCCCAAAACGACCAAGTAACGAGTGAGATATGATGCTTTTCTAAAAACCGGACGATCTTGAGAATTGTGTTGGTACTCGACCGAGTAAGGTAATACTCGATCGAGTAAGGGCTACTCGGCCGAGTATTCCCAATACTCGACCGAGTAATCCTCTGTGATAATTACGTTCGCTTCTGGAGTCGAAAACTCGGCCGAGTAATATAGTTACTCGACCGAGTATCCTGTACTCGACCTAATATGCTATGTACTCGATCGAGTACTTCAATGGGCGGTCATTTTGAGTTGGTAGTTATGTTCTTACGGTTGTTTTGAGTCGTAGGGTATGTATACATGTATGTTTTGAGTCTTAAAGCGTTCTTTTATAAATGTGACGGTTTGGATACGTAAGTTACCAAAGGCTATGACAAGGAGAATTCCGGCTTGTGAAGGACATGTGTTGGGTAAGGAAGACATGTGTTAATATGGTTGTGAGGGATAGTGGAAAAAGAAAAGGGAGGAATGATGAGCTAATCAGGGTAAGGAACATGTTGGTGAGATATGGTGAGTGATATAGTCGTGTGTTGAGTAACATAAAAGTCAGTGTTTGTGGGTAAAAGTGATATAAGTGTAAAGAAATGGGAGGATGAAAGATCGAGATGAGGGATGTGAATAGTGGCAAATTGGGATGTGTAAGGATTTATGGAGGGAGACGGTTAGGAATGTGTTACTTAAGGATATATGTAATGATAGGTTGCTTTAAAGGGATGAAGTAGAGGGGTATATAGTGAACGTAGATAGAGTTATGTCGCGACGTGGATTTGTAGATAGTGACCGAGTTTGGAATTTAGAATATCAAGGGGTGAGTCTGGTGTGTAATTCTCTGGAAACTAACGGTATGAGGTAAATTTTTTTTGGTTATCTAGAGATACGAGAGGGAGATACGACTAATTGAAGACTAACTGTTAGTGTGTGGACTTAATGGTGACAAAGGTGAGTGAGAAGCAAGATGAGAGAGAATAATGAAAGAAATGTAGATTCATATACATTATAACATACTCTTATATGTCTAATAATTTGTCATAAAATTAATAACGGAACTTATGCATGCAAACAATAAAATGAATAGAGGAGAAATCATGTCCTTACATGGTAAATTTCGGCTATTAGGGCACAAGAGAGATCACCTTTCTCTTCTTGTTCTTGAGCTTATTCCAATGGAAGAACAAAGATCTAAGAGTAAGATCTCTCCCTAAGTATTATACCCAAGGCTCCTCTTAATTTAATTAATATTACAAAACTAGTATAATATTAATTATAGTAGAAAAATGGAACCAAAAATATTTATAAACACTTATGTTATTTTCGGTTTTTAGAGAGATGATGAGGAGGATTTTATTCTCTCTAAAACTTGTATTTTGGATGAGTTGAATGAATGAAAATAATACACTACCTTTAGTATATTATTAGGCAAAATTTAAAGAAAAACAATGATCACTTTTCTCTTCTCAAAACCGTGTAAGAGGAGGCAATAGGGGAGCCAATGCATGAAGATTTTGTTCTTCACAAGGAACAATAGCCTTGCATGGCTAGGTGGCTTTTTAATCATTGTGTTTTCCACTAATTACAAATAACATATAATTAGCTTAATCTCTTCTAATTTTCGGCCCATATGATAATATGGAATCCATATTATTTTTGTCAATTGTCTATATGTTACATGTCACATGTCACATATATTTGTTATGTAATTTTTATCATATTAAAAATCAACGTATTAATAAAATACGTCACATACAAAAATTGACTTAGTAATTTCATAATTACTTGTGCCAAAAATATTTTACCATTTATAAATCACAACAGATTGTATTTATAACAGTTCATTCAAATTTAATTGTTACATTAAACAATTTATTTCATCCGAGTAATTATACAATTTAATTACTCGATCGTATCTTATTTAATCACATTTCAATATGATACGTAAATTTTACTTCCAAAATCGTCAGTCAATTTTCAAGTAATTTAATTAACTCGTAACATTATACGATTAATTAAATAATCAATTAAGAGGGTTGCCCTTTAGGTATGACCTAGGGGTCAATCGATCACCACCGTCACACGACAAGTAATGTCAAACTCTAGTAAGCCAATCATTACCGATATATGTTGACCAGTTTGACAAAAGAATAATATTACTTCCCAATTGTATTCATTTTAATGAGACTTAAACATGTGATCATCATGATCAATAGTTGTGATCGCATTATTGTCGGAGGACACATATTCCAACAATCTCCCACTTGTCCTCGACAAGTGTGCGTCACCAATTCTCTTGTACTATTACTATCTCCCACTCAATGCAAGGTGTCTTTCAGGTCGTACTTGCAAGTGATCATATCGAGAGTGGTTTCCTCGATCCGGAGAATAAGCGATTGACCGGATTTAACCACTCGGATACCTTCCGAGCGTGGCCACGCATTTCCGATTCATTACTCCTCGAGTGGCCCCGAGATATTGTTTTAACCCTGACAAGGGGGTGGACAATTCCTATCGCACTCATTCCTTCGACTAGCCACAGCCATCATAACCCAAAATATGCCCATTTGACCCCATTTACGAAGGTCGTAGTAACACAAATCAAAGTTAATCAAACTGTGCCATCTTAGGTGAATAGTCTTTAGTCAAAAAAATCGACTCATTAGAATACTATAGCAGCTCTCGCCACGACCAGGCTATATAAATTTGCGAGAACTCTATAAGCGGTCATAAGGCCCGACAAGGTGTTCATAACATCTGCCTATGTGATCGACTAGTCATCTCACATGACCGTATGGCACTTGAACTTGCCATCAATCGCATCACACTCTAGTCACTTCGAGACGTCACCTCATACAAGTGACTATGGGCGAATACTATGCTAATCCGTGTTCACTTTAACGGGATTCAATTGTCTCCACAACCCGTTTGGATGTAACAAAGTATAATAAAAGAGTTTTAAAAATAAAACTCGAACGACAAATGCGATTATCACACATGAATAGTCAATGCCCGATTACTATTTCATGTTCTATAATCTGATTTGATCTTGTACGTAGTTGTTTATTTCAATTCAATTGAAATGACATGACTCATCATGTTTAGCCTTTGAGAAGGCTTTGGTTAGTAGGTTTTATCAACTTCTTGTACCTTACTCAACCTTACTACATATTCGTTTTCCTTTGTAATGTATACATTTGCATCACAACACTTTTTGAGTACGTGTCGAGATCCAATCAAGACATAGGCCCTCTTAGCCTAAGAATAGCTCCCACTTGTTTTCAAAGTGTGCGGGACTCATCCTCTTGCACATCTCATGATTGCAAGTGTACTCAATTTCCGTTATATATATATCTCTCATTGTTCTTTATTGCCTAGAACGATTCTAGAAAATCTACTTCTTAATTATCATAGCCACAATGGTATCTTAACCATCCTAATGTGTTTTGATTATGGTTTTGTCGGAAACCATGCGCAACCTCAATTGTCAATTGTCACTTGTGTAACACCCTTACACAAAATTGCATCATAAACACTTTGCTTTACTTCCTTAATGCTTCATAGCACTTAAGGGTAATCTTTATATACTAGGTAAAGATTACTTAAATTCGATTTTGAAAACAATTTATCATACTCAAAGTATATGAAGTGTTATACATCATTACTCATTTAATTGATCCGGCAGCGGAAGCAAATGGAATCAATCAAATATGTTCGATTTAATTGAACTAGTCATGAATCTTATCAACATAAGACTTCTTATTCGACGCTAATATCATGTGGATTTATCTTCATAAATCCGGATATTCAAGATGTATTATAATACTCCAAAAGTCTTAAATCATTCTCGATGATCAATATGTCATCCACATATCGGACTAATTAAAATTTCCGTAACTCCCACTAAACTTCATGTATAAACACAACTTCTCGACATATCGAGAAATGTTTTATCACATGATCCAAAAATGTTGATTCCAACTCATTGATGTCCTACTTAAGACCCTCTCTTAAGTTTCACATTATCTTAGGATTGCAAGAATCTTCAAAACTCAAGACATGTATTGAATACATTCCTTCTAATTGAAGAAGTGGGTTTTAGATTCACTTGCTATGTATTTCATAACCTCATAATGAAACACAATCCCTAAGAAGATCCAAATAGACTTAAGCATTTCAATTAGTGCAAAACCCTTTGCATCCAATCAAATTTTGAAATTTGTCTTTATTAGTGCAAAACCCTTTGCAACTAATCAAGCCCTTTTATTTTGGATTTTCATGGCTCTAAGCTTTATATTGAGTTGTGACTTAAACACTCTCATGTAAGTCATATGTTCATTACTTTCTAGAAGTAATCAATTTGAATCAAACGATTTCTTTGTAAGTTATAAGCTCTTTACTTTCTTAAAAGTAGCATGAATCCATCATTTTTAACAAGTGATGAATTTTAACCTCCTAGGTTTTGAAGAAACAATGTCTCACACAAAACGTCTCATGTAGCCAAGAAAGACCAGTTTCTTGCGACAACGTTTTACACAAAACATCTCATGTAGCCAAGAAAGACCAGTTTCTTGCGACATAACATCTTGTGGCTCTTTGTGGCTCTTTGAATAATTTCTCCCACTCTGTCTTCAAAAATAAACTTGTATTTTAGAAAGATGACTTCATGAGCCGCTAACCCGTCGTACTCGTGATAATTGGAAAGGGAAAAATGAGCATTTGTTTCTTGTGAAAACTTACAAACATGGTACCCTTACCATTTCATATCTCATATGATTCGTTTTAGTGGAAAAATAATTTAGACAAAAATGATAAAAACCCCAAAAGGATCAAGTAACTCAAAGTAACTTGATTGAAATCCAAACCATATCGAATAGCGTTTGATTTCTTATCCATCCACACATTATTTCATAATGCGTGCTAAGAGAGATTAACTTGTGATACTATATCACATTTCCTTTGGCTTATATCAAAGTCTTCACTTTGATAATCCCATCACGACTAAATCGTGATTCCTTGAACTCTTGAACTTCTTCAAAGATTTCTTTATTTACCTTATTAAGTGAACATATTAGTGTCAACTTAAATCGTTGGTAAAAGATAATGATCAACCTATTTTGGATCGATGATATACAACCTCGATCACCTTTTCAACCAAAAGGCACGAGACATCTTGCTTTGAATACAAGATACACATATACCATTAACAATCTAATGGTTTCAAGAGTACTCGATAACTCTTTGCGTTTATCATTCCAAAATTTAAGGTTTGATCTGGGTTACCAATTTGAGTCTTGCATCATCTTCATGATATATATTATTCTAGTTTGGTTTAGAATATATTCACCTTGATAATGGGCTAGCCATACATCAAATCGTGGTGTAAAGGGTCACAAAAGTGAAACCTCTTTTGTATCGTAACAAGCTTGTATTCTAATTTAGAGTTTATGTACTTAATAGTCACAATTAAGCACAACTCCAAACCCAAAACTAGATTTTGGTACACAATGACTCTTTCTCTCGACTTCATTGTTGCTAGTCGTCATATTCTAATCATCCTATGTATCCAACATAATGATGAAAACCTCCACTGGTTTCTAATATTGACGAAGTCGTACTAGCAAAATTTATGTTTAATCAAATAAACACTTAAAGAAGAAGATCCCATTAGATGTCCCACAACTAATTTGTTGATTCTTCAATAATTTGGGGTAGTTTCCTTTCTCGTGTCCAACATTTTAAGACAATGGAAACTTTATCGGTCGGGATTGATAGGTTTAGTATCGTCATTCTCAACAACTTTACTTTTAACATTACCTTGTATCAATTCCATTATAATCTTTACTTCTTGAACCTCGTCCTCATCTTAACAGTTTAAGAGAATGCTCCCACTCATTTCAATGAGTCTTTGCTTTGAGAAGCAAAATTGAATTCATGAAGATTACTCTTCATTTGTTCGTTTTAGTCTTAAAAACTTTCATTGAAGTGGTTGCGTTATTTTGGTCAATTACGAATTCTTGACAAAACTAATTACCAAAACAATTTTATCGCTTCGATGTACTTAATTCATTTAAGTATATGAAACATAATCCATTGTAAGTAGATGTGTTAGTCTAGAATCAAAAACCTGTTTGATAATGAATAACATTAATCTATACTCCTTTCAAGAGATCCTTATCAATGGTTCATTTGAGGTTTTAGAAGCAAATTCATATTTTGTCTTTAGTTACGATATTTTAATGGAGATTTGAATCAAAAAACGAAATGATATCGTATATGAATTGTGGTAAAGAAATAGAACAATATGATAACGGAATAGTGGAAAACAAAACATTCATCGTCATATTAATACTTGTAAACAAGTATAGCATTTACATAGTGACCTCTACCCAACTATGATAAATGATTCCAAGATCCAAATTCATATTAACTTGGGCACGGGGTAGCCGATGAAACCCTTATCAATATAACTCGGTGGATTAACTCTTTAATCGATTCTACTTTTAGAACTCTCGGTCGATAAATTTACTCTAATATTTATCTATAGCCCAAAACACATCAACAAGGGCACGGGGTAGCCGATGAAACCCTTATCAATTACTTTTGTTGAGTTCAATCCAAATTTCGAATAAATGTGTCCATTATCCAAACCCACATTAACTTAGGCACGGGGTAGCCGATGAAACCCTCATCAACATGAATTCGGTGGATTAACATTTATCACCCACTTCCCCTACGTAACAAGGTTTGTACCTCGGGGTAGCCGAGTGCACTCCCTCGCGAAATAGGTTTTCATGGTTTCTACTATTTGGTAAGGCTATGTCTCAATTAGTTGTTTTAGCGAGAGGTCATGTCAATTTATTATCTATCACGTTTTAAGTGAACTAAAGCGGTGAACTACGATAATTCGAATTGACACGGTCGATAAACTCGATAAAATAACAATGCATGTTTAGTTATGGCGATTTAGCGATGCATGTGACATAAAATAAAATGCAAGCATAAAATAAATAAATCCTAGTATGGCCTTTCCTACAATAGAAAAACTATTAATCTATTACATATTCGGAAACCAACTCCATTGGTCCCTTGAACTTCGGTTGTGGCACGCATCTCGAGGTAACACCGTCTTTATGTATCGCCATTCTTGAAGTAATCCGTCTTTTGGAACTCCGGAATGAATAAAATTACATAATAAATTACATAATTTCCTATTATACATTTGTAACTAAAATAAAATAAATCTATTAAATTACAAAACGGTGATACGAGATCACAATAAAAATTACAACCGAATCGATATTCCCATACATTTCGGGAAATACCAATTAAAATCTAAGGCCATACTAAGTAAAATTACATAATTCAAAATTACATAAATTAAAATTATGACAATCATAAGAAAATGCAGCATTATATTATGTATGAACATGCTCAATTTTTATGCTAAATCGCCCTATAATTAGCCAATATCGTATATTACTCGGTTTTTACGGATTTGCGTGATTTCAACATTTTATAATCACAAAAATGCACAAACTCATATTTATGCATAAGTTAATTACCCTAACCTCTTAGGACTCAAAATATAGTCTCCACTAGTAATTTGACCATAATTAACTTTTATTTACAAAATTGTTCATAAAAGGACCAAAAATTACAAAAATAAGCTATTAAACTTCAAATAAATCCAAAAATTTCAAATAAATTCAAAATTTGAAATTTAAATTCATGAACATTCTGGAAAAATTCCATGACACTCATAATGTTCAAAATCTTAGGTTAAAAATTCAAAATTTTTAGGAAAAACAATGTTGCGGTTTATCGATATTTAATAAAATAATCATAAAAACATGGAAAAATTATTTTCATTAACTTTTCAATTTTAGATCTGAAAAATATAATAAAATGCAACATTAGACGTTTTTCCTAAGTCATAGATTATGTTTTATTAATTTTCACTAATAATGTCACTATTTATGTCATTTTTCTTCAAAAATTCATAAATCATGCTAAAAGACTTCTTTATAGCCAATTATTTTACATACATCTTGTAAAATTGCATGTGACAACATATAAATTTTCTATGACCAGATTCGAAATTTAACTCATATTAACCTATTTTTCTCTTAAATCCGAATTTAATAATGAAAAATTCATTTTTCGAGCATAACAAGTGCAAAAATTATGAAAATTTACAGGTTATCTCAAAATAATATATGTAACAACATATCCAAAAACCAAGTGAAAATTCGAAGTATAGCTAATTTTCGACCAAAAATGACATTTTTACTCATAAAATCACATTTAAATGTCATTATTATTAAATATGAACAATAAAAAACCGAAAAATTAACCAAAAAATCCTAAAACATTTTAGGACCAGAAATATTAACATGCATGTAATTATTTCGTGATATATCATAATAACACAAATTTTACAAGTTTTATTTTGTTATTCATATAACTCGGAAAAACTTTTAACCAATTTGCATGCAAACAACCGTGGCTCTTGATACCGATTGAAAGAAATGTAGATTCATATACATTATAACATACTCTTATATGTCTAATAATTTGTCATAAAATTAATAACGGAACTTATGCATGCAAACAATAAAATGAATAGAGGAGAAATCATGTCCTTACATGGTAAATTTCGGCTATTAGGGCACAAGAGAGATCACCTTTCTCTTCTTGTTCTTGAGCTTATTCCAATGGAAGAACAAAGATCTAAGAGTAAGATCTCTCCCTAAGTATTATACCCAAGGCTCCTCTTAATTTAATTAATATTACAAAACTAGTATAATATTAATTATAGTAGAAAAATGGAACCAAAAATATTTATAAACACTTATGTTATTTTCGGTTTTTAGAGAGATGATGAGGAGGATTTTATTCTCTCTAAAACTTGTATTTTGGATGAGTTGAATGAATGAAAATAATACACTACCTTTAGTATATTATTAGGCAAAATTTAAAGAAAAACAATGATCACTTTTCTCTTCTCAAAACCGTGTAAGAGGAGGCAATAGGGGAGCCAATGCATGAAGATTTTGTTCTTCACAAGGAACAATAGCCTTGCATGGCTAGGTGGCTTTTTAATCATTGTGTTTTCCACTAATTACAAATAACATATAATTAGCTTAATCTCTTCTAATTTTCGGCCCATATGATAATATGGAATCCATATTATTTTTGTCAATTGTCTATATGTTACATGTCACATGTCACATATATTTGTTATGTAATTTTTATCATATTAAAAATCAACGTATTAATAAAATACGTCACATACAAAAATTGACTTAGTAATTTCATAATTACTTGTGCCAAAAATATTTTACCATTTATAAATCACAACAGATTGTATTTATAACAGTTCATTCAAATTTAATTGTTACATTAAACAATTTATTTCATCCGAGTAATTATACAATTTAATTACTCAGACCGTATCTTATTTAATCACATTTCAATATGATACGTAAATTTTACTTCCAAAATCGTCCGTCAATTTTCAAGTAATTTAATTAACTCGTAACATTATACGATTAATTAAATAATCAATTAAGAGGGTTGCCCTTTAGGTATGACCTAGGGGGTCAACTGATCACCACCGTCACACGACAGTAATGTCAAACTCTAGTAAGCCAATCATTACCGATATATGTTGACCAGTTGACAGTAACAATATTACTTCCCAATTGTATTCATTTTAATGAGACTTAAACATGTGATCATCATGATCAATAGTTGTGATCGCATTATTGTCGGAGGACACATATTCCAACAAATAAATGATAAGATATTGATATGAATTAATGGAATTAGAGTTGTGGAGCTATGGGAAAATAAACAAATGACTAAAGAGTTAGGTAGAAAGCGAAAGGAGATGAATTATTAATTTGTATTATTGAGTAAAAAGGGGGAAAGAGGGATGGAAGTAAGTTGAGAGAACGTTGACCGGAGTTAAGGAGCATGAAGGTAGGAAATTATGGAAATGTACGATAGCCTCACCAAAGGGTGTGAGTTAATGGTTATATAGGAGAGCAGGACGACGTGTTAACCGTGAGTTTCGAGTAGAGCTGATCATGGGCCGGGCCTATGCGGGTTTGGGCCGGGCCGGGATGAAAAAAATGGCCCACATGTGCGGGTTGGGCCGGACCGGGCCAAATGAGAGGGCCTATTTAGCGAGCCCAAGCCCAGCCTTTATGGGCTAAATCGGGCTTTTGGGCCTAAATGGGCTTTTCAGGCCCTAAAATTTACGACTTACCGAACGAGATAAGTAGTATAATACCTTCAACTAGTACTTTAAAAGTGCACTTAGTATAAAAAATCGTACAAAGTATGATGAAGTACATATGAATTAATCTTCAAAAATGGAATAAAAGACAATCATCGACACATTATAATGCTTAATCATATCTAGTAGATATGATTTATGATACGTAAACATCGCTTTTAAATCTCAATAAATATATACATGAGTTTATAAGGAATTATATATAAAATTTACGCTACTTACACAGATTTTATAACAAAAATATTCCTTAATAATAAATATGGGCCGGGTCGGGCCAAAATTTGGGCCAAACGCTTAGCCCAAACCCGGCCCAAAAGTACATTGGGCTTTTTTGGGCCGGCCCATGGGCTTTTTGGGGCCAAAATAAAAGGCCCAAGCCCTTCAAAAAAGCAGGCTGGGCTGGGCCGGGCCAATGGGCTTGGGCCATTTGATCATCTCTAGTTTCGAGGTATTAAGTGAGTATGAAGCTTGTAGAGTGTTTGCACGACCTGAGATTTTGGTGGAAAGTTAGGTAAGGATATGATAAAGGATAGAATTGAGAATAATGTTAAGGTAGATTTTGTTGATGGATTGAATGTTCGTTATTTGGGATGATAAATAAAGGGAGGAAACGGATTTTTATATTAAGAAGTGATAGTAAGAGAGTAATCACATGAAGGATGTTGGCGTCATAGTATTGTCACTAGTGGTCGAGGATGATGTTACTTTAGGGAAGTTAGCTGTCCTAATGAGGTTGATCTTGTGGAGGTGATTAGTATGTTTGGTTGTGAGGGAGTATAAGATGTAGATATATGAGGTGCTCGCTGGAAGTTGAGCAATAATGTTATGGCTACATTTGCCGGAGGGGTGATAATTGCGTGTATGAGAGGATATGTTATGAAAGGCACCTGAGTTAAGTCGGGATGAGAGGTATTCATTGTCAAGTGGTAACTTACGTGATCATGATTGGCTACATAAATTCGCTTATGGGTCCATGAGGTGTGTAAAACTTTGTGTGAGGTCCTGGCCTCACGAGTAATAGTGTGGAATGTGTGTTCTGCGTCATATGTTATAATCATATGTGTATGTATGGTATCTATAAGTAATGGTGTGAGATTCCGGTCTCAAGAGTCATGTCATGGATAATATTTATAAGGTTGATATTTGTGATTCCGTCTAATATGCTGCGTCGTGATCTGGTAGAGCAATTTTAAGACAGTCTTGTGGTCAAGGAAGTGGTGCTCAGTCAGTGTTATAAGATTGTAAAGTTGTGATGGCTATCGATGTGGTTGTTGTGTACTGTGCTCGGTAATTCGTGTTGTGATACGAGTATTTTGGTGTTGTCATAGATTGTTGTTTGTTTACTGCTATCTCTGGTCAGTGTCGGTCGGAGCATATAGACTGTTGTGTTGTTTCCCGATGATTCTTTAGTTTTTATAGAGTACGATATGAAAGAGAGTTGGGTATGGTAAAGTAATATTCTGTTAATGGGACACAGTTGTGAGAGGTTGTTGGAATACTTTTAATCTTGTGTTAGATGAGGCATTGGTGGACATAGTTGTGGAAGGAAATAGTGGAACATGTGTAGTATTGAACTTGAAACTACAGGTGGTTTAGCGCCTTTTCTTGGGACAGTGAGTACAGAGTTTTGGGACTTAGTATCATGTCGAGTCAAGGGTGAGTTTTTTTGGTAATAAAAGAGATGAACTTGAGAAACTAATGTGAGTGTGTAACAATTGTGGATTGTGAGTTAAGATCGTGGAGATGAGTGTATAATTATACAGAAGTATGTTGTTTTGCGGAAATGTGGAAGAGATGGAGTGGTGGTTATATTGAGGATTTTATGATATATGTTATGTGAGTACAAACAATTGGAGGCACGAGAGCTGCTAGAGTAAGAGAACCTTGGATATAGGAATAGATGTAGTAGGTGTCGAGGCTATAGGCGGATATCGTTGACATGCGGTCATGATGAGGATAATGAGAAGATATATAGTTATGGATCTAGTATTAGTGAGTTACGAGGACGTAACATTTATCTTAAGAGGAGTAGGATGCGACAAGAGAGTTTGATGGTCATACAGGTTGCAATTGGAAGTTTGAGTGTTGGTATAGAATAAGGATGGATTTGTGTGATGGTCGATTTTATTACAGGTTATGGCAGTGCTCGTAGTAGTATGAGGTTAGGAGTGTGAGTATACTTCGATAGTGTTAACGGATTGTGTGATGATGTTTATGTGTGTGAGTAAACTTCGAGGACGAAGTTCGTTTTAAGGGTGGTAGAATGTAACATTCCATTTTGATGGTTGATCTTGTTTGGTGGATTGTCTTGGTAATTGAGGATGTTAGTGAGCGTTATGAACTAAGATAGAGTTGGCAACATTTAGGTTGTGGGTACCCAATAGTATTAGGGAGTTAGTATTGGGAGGCTATGCTATAGTCGAGACGATATCGTGAGCCAGGTTGTGGAAGGAAGAGTGGTTGGTGGAGTTAGTGTTAGGTGTCCATGTTTTATAGGTTGGGTTGGAACTTCGGGGACGAAGTTATTTTTAAGGGGGGGGGGGGGGGGAAGACTGTAATATTACGGATTTTCATAAGCTAGGTACTCGACCGAGTAGAGCCTACTTGGCCGAGTAGTGCTAATTGTGTATTCTGTTTTGGTTCTGCCGAGGAATACTCGGCCGAGTATGATGAATACTCGACCGAGTAGAGGATACTCGGCCGAGTATACTCTTTACTCGGCCGAGTATCCGGTCTGGCGAGTAATATTTCAGCGGTTTGATGCGGGAGTGTTTAGGGTTATTTAATATTAAGAATTAGTTTCTAAACGTCATTTCAACCCTAATCATTTTACGATTTCTCTAATCACTCCCTAATTATTCCCTAATCCTCCATTGTGTGTGTGCAATCATCGTAGTTCTTGCATTCAATCCATCATTCTACTGTTGGTAAGTCCTTGTTCTCCATGTCATTCATGTTCTTCTAGGGTTTGTCTTTATTCATGAATTGGGGGAAATGGGGTTTTACAGTTAGTGATTAGAATTATATGATTGTTGTTGTAGGTGACGATGTGGTAATTGTTATGCATTTGTATGGTTGATTGCAGCGTAAGCGGATTGCAAAAAAGGTAGAGTTTCCCTACTCAGTTACTGTTAATTGATTTAAGGTTGTGCTAGTGTTGTAATTGTGGTTATCTGCTGATCATCGGAGTATGGGTGTTGTGATGGCGGTGGTGATGTGGTTATGTTGTGACGTTTGTGGTGTTGTGATAGTTGTGATGCTGTGTGTGATTGTGGTGGAGTCACTTGCGGGAGTGGCTTCACACCCTAGTTCGCCCTCCGTGGAACCTGTCACGGGAGGGGATTTGCACATTAAGGGACAGGGATTGTTAATCGCTCGTTGATGAGCTGGACTAGGTGGGGATGGGCTGCGGTCACCCACTAGCGGCAAGGATTACCTGTTGCGATGGGTAATCTGGCAGGGCTACACACTTCGGTGTGTAGTCGGTTACTGTGTGAGATCGGGAGACCGGGGATGGAGGATGATCAGCCGGTTACATTATTTGTTTGTCTTATCTTGATTGAACGGTACTGACCCCGTTGTTGTTGTTTTGTAAAACCTGCGGTGATCCATTCAGGGATGGTGAGCAGATTATGTGATACGTGCATTTTATATAGTCTTTTTAGCCTATTTTATGCACGTATTTCTATGCTTTTATCGTGGTTTTATGCTACGAAATGCCCCGAATATGCTACTTTGGTTTGTTTTGTCCTAATTGCAGGAATGAACCGGAAAGTAGTGAAATCAAGCCTTTTACCGTCCGTTTAGCATGCATTTGTAGGAAGAGTGAATTTGGAGCGGGAATGTAGCTATCTTGAGATGCGCAAAGAAGAAAGATAGCTAGGCGAGCAAAGGAAGAACTTTAAATTGCTAATGCCTAATTTGAAGAGCTATATCTCTAGTTCTACAAAAGATATTTTGGTGATTCCAATTGGAGATGAAAGCTTGTCCTCTTAATTTTCCAATGCCACTGGAATCACCCTGTTTGCCCAAGTAACGAAGAAATGGCAGCCGTTTGAATTTCAGTGCGCGAAGCAGGAAATTGTGCGCTGGAAAGTACTCGATCGAGTAGAATTATGCTCGATCGAGTCCTTTTCTACTTGATCGAGTAGTTGCACTTATTGATTTACTCGATCGAGTGGTTATTCCACTCGATCGAGTGGTTTCGCTGATGGGTTGGGCTTTTTAGCTTTAATTCCGTCAATTAGGTTAATAAATCCTATTTTTCTTATAAATAGGAGTAGGACATCATTGTAAACCCTCTTTCCCTTTTCATCTGACACTGTCAGACGTTACTTTGCTCTATCATTGTTACTGTTACTTTGTTCTCAATTTCCTGATTAATTTCAGTAATTCTTTCTTCCCTTTTCTCTCTTTAATTTAATGTTTATTATTCCTTCTTCTGTATTTCTTGTTCTTACTTATTCCATGTCTAGCTAATTCCCCTTAATATTTTAGGATTAGGGAAGCCGTGGTAGCAATATGTTAGGACCAATTTAATTAGATTAGTCTTGCGATAAGAATTGTTTTAGGCAATATAATTGTTATCTGGTTGAATGTATGCATGCAGGAGACCAATTTATCTAGTTAACCCCGACCTGGATCGAAAGATTGGAAGGGAAGGCTTGCTTAATTACAATAGTTGATACCTAATTAGGGCGAAAGCTAAGTTAGGAGACCCTAGGGCGGTTTAAGGACCGAAAGGTGACGACCATAGCTCTTCTTATCAACAGTTTAATTGACTCAGTTGACCCGATAGTGTAGCTGCCACGGTAGACCGACTCCTAGCATATTCCTCTCCCTTATCTGTTAATTTCTCTCTTTCCTTTACCCCTTGCTTTAATCTCTTAGTCTAGTCAAAATATTTCAAACCCCCAATAGTGACATTAGACAGATAGAATAGACAAGTAGATAGTAAACCGCCTCCCTGTGGAGATCGACCCTACTTACCGCTAACTTCTGTTAGTAGTAATTTAGGTATTTTATTTTTGGTACATAACGACCATATCATTATGATAGGTAATGCAGATGTTTAGCTACGGGACAGTCATGGGGAGTCATCACTCGAGTCTAGCTTCCGCCGTCAAGAGACTTAGCTTGCATTCTTTGTAGCTGTTAGACCTTTCACAGTTATACTTTGGTTTAGTGTTGGAAACATGTAATCACTAACTCTTTATACTTTAATAATGATTGTTTGGAATTGGTAACTTTGATATACTAACCTCGGGAAACCGAGATGGTAACAGCCTTTCATGCTAGGGTAGTCCTTGGTAAGGTACCTTGGTATGAGGGGGTGTTACATCTACAATATACAAACAACGATAACTTCCTTTCCATGTTTCTAATAAGCCACGTTATAAATCAACTATCATGCAGTTCATGTATTCAATCAACGACATATATACTCATATCATCATCATCTCTCACCACACATCTCCTATCTCCACATGCATGCATCCACCAATTCATACAACACATTACTATATAGATACACAACACACAAGGTAAACACATAGCGATCACAACACACCCCATAGTGACCGGTTCAAAGTTGTAGGGCGAGATCGCGACTTTAGGACATCTCCCAAGTCTTTGCATTAGCTCCTAACAACTCCTACTCGGGTTCATTTTAGTTTGACTACCTATGTTCATTAGGTTCGTTGGTTACAGGTTTCAAGATCGTCGCTCTGATACCACTTTGTAACACCCCATACTCCAAGTGCCTTACCAGGACCACTTCAGGCATGAGAATGCTACCATCTCGGTTACCCAAGGCAATGATAATCAAATAGACAATAACGAAACGTAGTTTAATAATAATAAAGTTTAAAGCGATATAACCAACTCCGAAACTGATATAACAAATACAAATGTTCTCAAACTGTCAAACTACAAAACAACTAAAGAGCGTTCGACACAGCGGAAGACTTCTAAAACAGCAACGTGATGACACATCCCAGCTAACCCATGCGCATCATCTCATACCTGCTCAACAACTGCTCACCATCCCCGAATGGATCACCACAGTTTTTAAAACATTTAAACGGGGTCAGTACTGATTACATAAAGATACACAGCTACAATAAAACGATATAACAATCCTACAATCCCCAAACTCCATCGCAACACCACACACCTGATTACACACTAAAGTGTGTAGTCCTGCCAGAATAACCATCGTAACAGGTTCATTAATGTGCACATCCCTTTTGTGGCGGGTTCCACAGAAGGCGAATCAAGGGCGTAAATCCACTCCCGCAAGTGACTCCACTCAGCCAGGGACGCACCCCGAAGATCACAGATAGTTATACAACAATCACCTTACACAATCAACATTTACCAAAAACAAATTCCAATGCGATAATTAATCAACAACAACATCAATTACCAACAACACTATGTAACCAATACCGAGTAGGGAAACCCTACCTGGAATAGCAATCACCACAGACGATCTAGCAGCTAATCAAAATCTCTCCTCTACGAATCCTCCTCCTATAACATACACACATACAATTACCACCAATACTATGCAAACCACCCAAAACCCGCAACATTACCCAATTAGGATTTTAAAGAAACTCAACGAAACACTACATAAATTATACAAGGAACTTACCCCTGACACGATGATCACAACGGTGTAAAGAACAAGATGATCCGACAAACTTAGCTTTAGGATTTGCCAATAACGCGAGAGATGCAATGTACGTAACCTCAAATCATCTCTTAAAGGTTTAGAATATTGAAAAGGTATTTAAGAAATAATGACGAATCCTTTTATATTAATCTCGCGTTATTAACAAAACCCGTAAAACACACTTACTCGATCGAGTAAGTGACTTACTCGATCGAGTGCCCCTTACTCGATCGAGTCCCCAACTTACTCGATCGAGTACCCTACAGGCAGCCTACTGTTTTGCATCAAAAACAACTTACTCGACAGAGTAAGCCCACTCGATAGAGTACCCATAGACATAGAAAACCGTAGTATTACAGAAACAGATAATCTCACCGACTGTCTAATACAGGAAGAACATGGGTATATGTTCAAAGCGCAAGTTTAAGTCATTTTTAAGAATTCAGATTCGGTCACTTGATTTAAAAGCTAAATATCTCCGAAAATATAGCTAATTTTGGTATTATTCCTATTTTAAATGAAAGTACATGATGTAAGCTTTCCAACGAGTGGTCACACGCTTTATTTGGTTAAGTAACGAAGGAGATATGGTCTATTTAAGGTGAGCTGTCCAGATTTTACACGGGTGACGCAAATTGGACGAACTAAGACAATGAAAGGACGAATGGAATTGTTACTTCCCTAAATCGAGTCTAGTTATTAGCTTCCTAATTCGAGTCAGTTTTTTATTATTTGTTACCAAATAAGTTTAGGAAGGCTATTTTTCGTGCATATTTCATACAAAAAAACACCAAAACACATTTAATTCCACTGCGTTTTTATTATTCAAAAATCAAACATCAAAATCCGAGTAGTTTTACATCCGTTTGGTAAAACTTGTGTACTATTTTACATCAATTTGGTAT
Source organism: Silene latifolia (assembly GCF_048544455.1). Classification (NCBI taxonomy): domain Eukaryota; kingdom Viridiplantae; phylum Streptophyta; class Magnoliopsida; order Caryophyllales; family Caryophyllaceae; genus Silene; species Silene latifolia. The sequence goes on from NC_133534.1 coordinate 86,430,798, forward strand.
CAGAGTTGTGTTCAAATTTGTTTCTTAACAAGTTTGTCTTAGGAAAAGCATAATCATGGGAGATAAAGATGTTAAAGAGCTGGATTGCTATGATGAAGAAGTTAAACTAGAGGATAATTTATTCTTTTCCAAAGATTTTAAGGAGGAAGGTGATTCTTCTTTAAATTTCGATTTGCCACCAATATTTGATGACTATGGTGATGATGATGCATTGGATGATGTCACCTTCAAAGCTGCAATTCCTATGAACTTTTATGTGATTGATTTTCAAGAAAAAGAGCGTTATCAGTCTCCACTTGAAAGCTACATTGAGAAGAAGCTCAACGGACATATCATGAGTAAAATCAGTTTGAGCATATTTCTTTATCATGATGAACGACATAAACCATATGGTGTTGATAAACTGTTGATTAGAGGGTAGTTGGGTGGAAGGAATAACAAGGTTAATGGAGTCGCTGCTGAAAAACTAATAAGCTACATTGAAGATGATGAATTAAAGAAGCATTTAGATTTATGTGCAAGCTTAACTTGTGATACTTATGAATTCATGAATTGAAGATTTGTGTTTGATCCCAGAGGGTCTGATGATGACATCTTCAACTTCAAGGTTTTCAAGATTCGAGGATGAATCTTTTTGAAGAAGGAGAGAATGATACAGGAAGGACATGGGTATATGTTCAAAACGCAAGTTCAAGTCATTCTTAACAATTCAGATTCGTTCACTTGATTTAAAAGCTAAATATCTCCGAAAATATGACTAATTTTGGTATGAATTCTGTTTTAAACGAACCTACATGATGTAAGCTTTCCAACGAGTGGTCACACGCTTTATCTGGTTAAGTAACGAAGGAGATATGGTCAATTTAAGGTGAGCTGTCCAGATTTTACGCGGGTGACGCAAATTGGACGAACTAAGACAATCAAAGGACGAATGGAATTATTACTTTCCAAATCGAGTCTAGTTATTAGCTTCCTAATTCGAGTCAGATTGTTATTATTTGTTTCCAAATGAGTTTAGGAAAGCTAGTTTCCTAATTGTAACCAGAATAGTTATTATTTCCTATTTAGTTTAGGAAAGATTTTATTATCTTCTATTAGGAATAGGATGTCAATCCTAGCACTATAAATAAGGGTCTTTGTGTGGACATGGGCCACACCGCGGCGCGCGCGTAGGCGCTTGAATAAGCATGCATTTGTGGCGTCGCCACCAATTTTTATGGGAAATTGGAACCGTTCGAATACCTCGTGCCATGTCAAGACACAAAGTAGTGACATGAACACTAAGAACTCGTTACCCTTAGCATTCTATGTCTATAATGACTCTCGTGGATGCCAATGAACACGGATGTTCACAGAGATCTGGAGTAAGGGGCGAGGGTACGTATTAGGAAGTCCTTTTACTGAACACCTAATCCCGCCCGCCTCGATAGCGGCATCTACTAATTATTAGGGAATTGTTCATATTTGATATGTCGTCGATTATATGCATGCAATGCAACAAACAATAGATTAATCCTAACATGTGAGTTAAGCTATGTCGGTGAACACTCTTGGAGTAAGTGTTCTCAACAATAGTGCGATCACATGATTAAACATCATTATTAAATCTCATAATAAGAATACATAAGGGATGATTCATTATATAGTCAACTGATCAACATTAATCGGTAATGACTGGCTAACTAGAGTTTGACATTACTTTCGTTTGACGGTCGTGATCAGTTGATCCCTTAAGGTCACACCTATAAGATAATTCCCTTAATAAATAAGTTGATTAATTGTATATCGATACAAGTTGATAAATTCCTTAAATTTGAACAATTCATTTTGTGAGTGAGAATATTTATATCTTATTGTAATTTGATTAAATAAGATTTATTTTAGTAATTAAAAAATTTTATTACTAAAATTCGTTATTATTTGTGAAACAATTAAATTAAGAATGATTGATTAATTATAATTGCAAAATGTTGTGAATTATAATTATATGACCCATTTTATCTATGTGATCAAGAGTTACTAGACAATTTTTTTATATGTAATTTAATTAATGTATATAATAATATTTATTTGATAAATATGCATTAAATTAATTAATAACATGTTACATGCTACATGTGATATATTGTGTGACAAATAACAAATTGACAAAATAAAATGGAAGTCCATTTTATCTTTAATGACCGAAAAAATGGAGGGATTATAGGTTAGTGGGTGTTTTAATTAATTGATTAATAAAACACAATCATAACTGTAGAGACCTCATTTCTGCACCTCCCGCAAGCCACCCGGTGATGATTGGGCCGCATGTTAGGTACACGGAACAATTTATGATAGTTCGTAAGTTTATCGTCAAGTGATAGCTCAAATACTCGTATCTACCCCTTGGTCATCATCTACGCGCCGTTACGGTCGTTTTGACAGTAATTAGAGTACATTTGGAGTCCGAGTAAAAACTCGTCTTCATTTTCTAATCACCGTTTAAAATGCCGAGTCAGGATATTCTGGAATGTTCCGGATATTTCTATTCTATATTTTCAATCTTTTAATCTTTTGGTAAATTATATCCCGAAATTATATTTTATATAATAAGGAAATTAAGATCAAATCGCAATTCCATAATAGAAACGCGGAAAATCTTTCTTCCGCAGGAGGAAACCCTTGGGGAAAGGATGCAGCAGGTGCTGCGCCTCTTCCCCAGCTCTTTTATGCGTATTTTAATATCTTTTCGAGATTTACTTCCAATGTTTTCCTCCATGTGATTAGTATAAATAGGGACCTTCGTTCCTCATATTTCTCACGCGAGTGTCCGCCCTTCTCTTCTCCCTTTGCATTCTAAGACCGCGCTCTTGCTTTTTGGCGTCTACGTGCTAGAACTTTCGACCACGTAAGCTTGGATCCTTCTGAGTACCAGCCTCGTTTTCCATAACCGACCAATTTGACCAACTCCACATCAATCAACTTAATCAATCTTTGTTTAATTTCCTCTTAGAGGGCACTTTCGTCGTACATTCGAGTCGAGCATCACTAACCGTTAACTTAGTTAATCTCGTTACGTCAAACATGTAAGTCTGAGGGTGTAAATCCCATCTTTTATTATTGTACTTTATTATTGTAATCATTATTGTAAGATTCACGTCGAAAATATATACAAAACCGATTTACAAAACCTTTATTCAAACCCTTTTTGCGTATTAACGGGAGACAGATGTCGAGAAGGAACGCAGCAACTGCTGCGCCTCTTCGAAGGGACGCATCACCTGATGCGCCTCTTCCTAAGGTTGCCGCAGTTCCTGCTTTCCTTCTTCTTCCTTCGTCTTTTGTTTAATTCATCTGTTTATCTTGTTTCGTCTTTGCTCGTTCTTATTTTATTAGCATGATAATTTAACATATAATCATTAATAATTTATCATCTTTTAATTCCCGACTTAAATCCATGTTCATTGGCATCCACGAGAGTCATTCTAGACATAGAATGCTAAGGGTAACGAGTTCTTGGTGTTCATGTCACTACTTTGTGTCTTGACATGGCATGAGGTATTCGAACGGTTTCCAATTTTCCACAATAAATTGGTGGCGACTCCACAAATGCAAAGCTTGCTCGTTTTCTCCAGAGCAAGCCCTGTGGGCCCACGTCCACAGTTTGGCGACTCCACTGGAGATAATACACTTACGTGTAGCCAAGGGTGAAACTTGAACAAGGTTAGGGAATAGTTTGTACAAGACAGTTGTCGGTTTCATAACTCGGTCTTCCTAGATCGTTTATTCGGCCTTCCTAGGCCCAACCCAACCCATTCGACCAATCGTCCCGTCTAGACGGTCCAAATTCTTATTTGGGCTTAAGGATGGATAGCGATTGACGTCAACCATACCATGGTACTTACTCCTGTTTGTATCAAGGAATTTCACTACTCGAGGAAATGGACTAAGAATCGGCCTTACTCCTGTTTGGTACCAGCCTCTCCACAGACCTCGGGTTTGATTGTTCGGTATGGCAATCCACCCTTTAAACCAAAACCCTTTTAAATGCACTTAGCATCCCGTTATAATGTCTGTATAAGCTGATCATATCCGGGCTGGCCCGTCCAGTCCGGCCCGTTCGGCCCGCTACTTAAGCGGGCTTGGTCAGAAAAAATATTAAAATATACGGGTAATGGACAAGGAAAACACGGCTCGCTAAATTATTGGACGGGTTAGGACTAAAGATAAATGTTCGTGGACAACCCGCTAAGCCCGCTAAAGCTTTTAATGTAATTTACTTTGTTAAAATTATCTACGCAAATTAATTAACTAAGGCCTATATAACGATCCGAAAACCAAGTAAAATAATAAAAAACAAAACAAACTGAAATCTTAAAACATCACCCGCATCCGCTTACTGATTGTTGAACCCTTCATCCATTTGCTACAAATTAAAGCAGCCGCTAAACTTGAATTTTCATTCTTTTATTAATTTTTATCCTTAATCAATCTATTTATCAAGTCTGAACCCTCTTTCATATTCTACACTTGATACATGAGATTATCGGTATTCGACCTTATTTCTCATCCAATAAACATGTACTATACACAGAGACACCATTTTTTTGTACACAAAGACACCATTTTTTTTGGTAGACAGAGTCTTATATTATACTTGTTTCTAAAGCCCGCCGGTCCACTGGCAGGCCCACCAACTTATATTGGACGGGTTGGGACAATTTCAACAAGCCCGCTATAGCGGACACGGACATAAAAAAATAGGCCCGTTGGGCAATATTTAGTAGGATAGGCCCATCCATGTACGGCCCAAGCCCGCAAACGATCAGCTCTATGTAAATGCTTGTATTATATGTGATCACCATTTTCTAAACGAAACCATGATAAATTTTGTAAAATCAAAACCTCTTTTAAAAATGTAAATTTTTGAAATAGGCCTAATATTAGCGCAAAACCAGTCAAAACTCTATGCAATTGTCAAGTCAAAATTCGGGCCTCAAAGCCCATTTCAAAACCGCACTTCGAGTCCACTCCTACAACTACACTATAGTTGAATAGGACCAACATTTCAAAACTTTGTCACTTTCAAACCTCACTGACACAAGTGGCACACGCCCACTTCCCGAGTCGAGTCTTTTCTTTGAGTAAGTGTGCTAGAATGGTCGATCGTGTTTTGATTCCTCATCGATCTCTTGTCCAGTTTCCAAGATGTCTGACACTAGCACCACAAGAAACAGTCAACCCCAGAATGGTAATGATCGAATCCTAGCCGTGCTCGCTCGTCTCCAAACTAGCGAAGACCAAGTGTATGATCGCCTCAACACGATCGAGGGCCGAATTGTTGCTGTAGAAACTAGGTTGCCTCCTGCAGAAAGTGAAGTGCCTAATGATTTTGTGACTGATTTCGTGAGTGATAATCCTCCACGTTTTGTGGGAGCACAAGAAGTCAACCCTCTTGTAGGTCTGACTGAAGCTGAAAAACGACTCCAATATTTGGAGGAACAATTGATGTACCTCAAAGGGGATGATATCTATAGGGAAAACAATCGCAAGTATGAGGTCGTGAGTTCCAAATTGCCAACCAACTTCAACATGACGGATATCCCGAAATTCAAGGGGCATGAAAAACCTTTGAACCATATCCGCGCTTTCAAGGATTATATGTCTATCAAAGGCATTAAACCCGAGATGTTCTTAAGGATCTTTCCTTCATCTCTTGATACCATCCCGAAGCAATGGCTCTATTCCCTAGAACACAAGAAGATCGCCACTTGGGATGACGCCGCAATTAAGTTCGCTAAACAATATGCGGATAATGCTAAGATCCAAGTCAATATGCGCACTTTAGAGGTTCTTATCCAAAATGAGAAAGAAGGTTTCACCGACTTCGTAAGTAGGTGGAGGAAAACTAGTACTCAACTTGTCGAGCGTCCAGGTGAAGCTACCCTCATGGAAAAATTCGTGGACAACTTGAGGCATATTTATGCAAATCATTTGAGGTACCAAAACATCAAAACCTTGAAGGACTTATTTGTACTAGGAACATGGATCGAAGATGACATCCGTAAAGGACTCTTGTCCAAAACAGTAGGTCGTGGATATCAAGGCTCAATAAGTCGTTCTTATGGCTCTACTAGCAAGACTGATGAGGTTAACCTTCTCGAACCATCAAAGAAGAGTAACCCACAAAGGAAGTTCACAAACATTGGGGATACATACTCCAACGCTCTGAAGAGATTGATGAAACAAGGTAAGCTCCAACCCATACGGCCTACACCCGAACCAGAAAAGAAATCCTAGGCCTGGGACAAGAATTCGTACTACGAATATCATAGAGGTAAGGGACACGACACAGAAAGATGTTACAAGCTAAAGCATGTACTTCAAGATATGATTGAAGACGGTCGCCTACCAATACCGCCTGGAGGTAAGCCTAACAATACTCAGAACCCTATTAGGGTTCTGATGATTACAAGTGACGAATCTACCTTAGATTGCTCACTTCTTATCTCCCCAAAAGAGGAGGTAATCAACGGGATATGGACAGATAGCGAGGAAGATGTCTACCTCCAGGATCTTCCCTTAATCAAAGAAGCCGAAAGCATCATAGATGAAATCATTGCCACGCTAGGCACCGCAACCAGTTCGAATCAGCAAAAAGAATGGAGAAAGTCGATCAAGTGGACGAACAACCAAGGAAGACTCTTCAAGCTCACCACTGGAGAAGGATAGATGTTCAAAGGAGAACTTGAAGACGATGAATTCGAGTCAGAGTCGGAGTCGGAATCAGAGTCGGAGTCTAGAGAAGTCCCTAGAGAGTCTCCTCCTGTCGTCACTTCCACTTCCCTTGTTTCTCCTAGCGTAGCATCAAGTAGTAACAGTAGTTCGGGAAATGTCCCAACAGCTGTCCCTTTATCGCCACTGACTACTGAATAAATGGCTTCTTTGTTTCAACTCTTTTCAATTTTTAATATGAATAAATCAAGTTCTGCTTACTCTTTGTGTTATTTTGAATGCAATTCTGTTTACGATAATAATGAGGATGACCCAGACCCAGACTCAATCGAAATACCTCCCTACATAGCTAAAGAAATACTACAAGAGGGGGAAGGGGGACCAGTCATGGAAAACACTGAACCCATCAACGTGGGAAACGAACTAGAACCCCAAGAACTTAGGATAGGGACAACCTTGAGCTTCGCTGAAAGGGCCAATTTTATAGACCTCCTACACGAGTTCAAGGACGTTTTTGCTTGGTCCTACAAAGACATGCCAGGGATCGACAAGGATATCGCAGAGCACAGAATTCCGATCAAACCAGGTTTCAAACCCGTAAAGCAGAAGCTTCGTCGAATGAGGACATAATGGGCTCTTAAGGTCAAAGAAGAAGTTGATAAGCAATTCAATGCCGGGTTCATCAAAGTTTCCGAGTATTCATACTGGGTAGCCAACATATTACCCGTACCCAAAAAGGATGGGAGAATCCGTGTTTGTGTTGATTTCAGAGACTTAAACAAAAAGAGTCCCAAGGATGACTTTCCTCTACCACTAATCGACATATTGGTGGATAATACAACAGATCACGTGTTGTTGTCCTTCATGGATGGATACGCGGGATATAACCAGATCAAGATGGCCATAGAAGACATGAACAAGACCGCCTTCATTACTCAATGGGGGCACCTAGTGCTACACAGTTATGCCGTTTGGGTTAATCAATACCAGAGCCACATATCAACGCACCGCAACTACGCTACTACATGACATGATGCATAAAGAAGTTGAGGTATACGTAGATGATATGATTGTCAAGTCCAAGGATAGAGAGGGGCATATTGCGAACCTTCGCAAATTCTTCTCGAGACTACGAAAGTACAATATGAGGCTCAACCCTCAGAAATGTGCATTTGGTGTAACAGCCGGCAAACTCCTGGGGGATGTCGTTAGCTAACGAGGGATAGAAATAGACTCTTCCAAGATCAAAGCTCTAATCGAAATGCCGTAACATCAAACATAGAATGAAGTTAGAGGATTCTTGGGCAAAGTGCAATACATAAGTCGATTCATATCGAAACTCAGCATGATCTGTGAACCTATCTTTAAGAAGCTGAAGAAAACAGATCACACCAAGTGGGATTGATGTGACCATAACTAGAGCATATTTAGTCCCCGAATTAGCCTTTTTCCCATGCTTTTTAGTGCATATTTGGGTCATTTATTGTCTTTAGTTCTTTGTTTTGCATATTCTTTGAGGTTTTGTGTCCTTGGTAGGAAAGGAGTGCAAACCTTTCATTTTCATGGCAAAATGAGACTAAATTAATTGAATTCAATGACCAAGCATCAAGGAGAGACAAGATTAGAAGGCCTTTGTACATACTATAGTAGATGGGTAATGATGAGAAAATATTCTTGCATCCCCGAGGAAATCCTCAAGGATTTTATGAAGAAAAAGGAAGAAAAGAAGAAGGAACGAGACTGCCTGACAATCCGTGCGGATTGCCTAGAAGACACCCATCTTCACCCCACATTCCGAGCGTCTTCCTCAGCTAGACGCCCAGGCAGAACCTCCAGAAGACGCCCGTCTTCACCCTCTGGACGCCCGTCCAGAAGCTGCCAAATCCGCTTGTCCCGTGCTAAAGACGCCCGGATTCCCAGACAGTCCCTTTTCGTCTTCTACAACCTTCAAGGAAGGATGCACATCTTTTTCTAGAGACCGGAGTCTCCCTAGAGACCGGCGATTCCTCAACAAGGGACTTAATCGTCATTTAAGCCCTTAGTTAACCCTAATTTATGTACCTAATCCCCACTATAAATACCCCATTAGTCTAATTAGAAGAGTAGGTTCTTCTTAGCAATCTTTAGTGTAGTTAATATCAATCAAATCTCTCTTTAATCTTGTAATCAACATTTAATCAAGTTTTAGTACAAGTTTTATTTCCTTAATCTCTCTCTTGTTCATCCTTTATTTTGGGTAATTGAAGATTATTTGGGTTATTATTGGGAGATTGACAACCTTCCAATCAAGCATCAAGTACTTCTTTTATTCTTTGCTTTATTATTGGAATAATTAGTAGGTATAATTCTCTTAATCCCTTTTTAATTATTGTTAATCACTTTCATTTATTCAACATGTTTCTTTTTGTTGGTATGATTTACAACCTTGCTAGCATGTTCAACATGATAATGAGTGAGTAGTTTAGCTAGGGTTAATGGGTAATTAGGGGAAACCAACATGGGGAATGATTCATGCTTAAATTAATATGCTTTCATAGTTTATTTGCTTGCTTGTTGTGATCTCAACTTATGCACATGTTATGTTTGATGAAATGTGAGGCTATGAATCCTTGCATTTTTTTACCCATCACCTATCTTTTGAATGAGACTTGTAAGACATGAACCAACTCGAGTCTCATTAGATAATGCATATTGTTGAGTAGGGAAGATTAAGTCTGTAACACCCCCATACTCCGAGTGCCTTACCAGGACCACTCAGGTATGAAGACATCACCATCTCGGTTGCCCGAGGTATGATAATCAAATAGACAAAACAGAAACAACATTTATTGTAAATAGTTTAATGAATCAATACAATCCTGGAAACCAAACTGAAAGTACAATAAATTATTCCAAACTATCTGTTCTCAACTGAAATGTAAATAAATGCTAAACTACAGCGGAAGACTCTATCGTCATGTCGTGGCCATCCCAGCTATCCCAGTACTCATCTCTATACCTGCTCAGTATCTGCTCACCATCCCCGAATGGATCACCGCAGGTTTTACAAAACAACACCGGGGTCAGCACTAATCACACAATCAATATAGATAACAATAATAAGACAAACAGACAGCTGAACTGTCACACACACACACACCACCAACTCCCATCATCTCAATCTCGACCGTCCACTGGACCAGCCCGCCGATGGGGGACCGCAGCCGTTCCCACCTAAGCCCCGCTCATCGTACGAGCGATAACCCTGTCCATTAATGTGCACATCCCCTTTCGTGGCGGGTTCCACGAAGGGCGAAACTAGGGCGTGAGATCACTCCCGCAAGTGACCCCACTCAGCCGAGAACGCATCTCGAGAGCCATAGAAACCAATCACAATCACAATCACAATCACAATCATCATATTAAACAACTAACTACAGCACATCACCAATATCCCATTATGGGACTAATACTGAGTAGGAAATCCTACCTGGTAAGCACAACACGCAGACGGTATCTACAAATTTTGTATCAAAACGGCTCCGCTACGAATTCTCCTCCTCCTACCATACACACATAGATGCTACCATTCAATTACTACTCATAAAAACCCCCAATTCCTAAATTAGGGTTTCCTCAATCTTAACAAAACATAATATAAATTATATTAAAAGCTTACCCTCGACGCAAGGAATCCAACGACACGAACTACGATACGAACCGACCGTCTGAACTCCGGGAATTGTCAAGAACGCGATTAGGAAGAAGACTAGTTGCTTTCTCTCTTAAACAGGTTTTAGGTTTTGTAAAAAGTGATTTAGAATAAAGACGAATATGTTTAAATACCTAAATCGCGTAATTAACAAAACCCGAGAAAAACCCCCGCAAAACCGGACACTCGATCGAGTACCCAAGGTACTCGATCGAATACCCCCCTACTCGATCGAGTGCCCCAGCTACTCGATCGAGTACCCAACAGGTCAGAAACTGTTTTATTCCGCAACTTGCCCTTACTCGACAGAGTAAGGGTTACTCGATAGAGTACCCCCCAAGACATAAATACGGAGTATTACAGTCTTCCCTCCTTAAAAGGAACTTCGTCCCCGAAGTTCAAACCACTACTAAAACAAAGGTACTCCAAAACATTCCCGACTCAACACCCAAAACAAAACTCAACATAAAACACGCTACTTACCCAACTCATCCCGACAACCTACCGACGCAACATACAAAAAGGTGTATAAAACTCTTAAAAACTGCTCGCGATCATCTCCTACCCCCCTAAAAGAAACAAGGTTACGTCCCCGTAACCATACATATCTGATCAAAAAGGAAGGGGTAACGCTCTTTCATGATATCCTCTGCCTCCCATGTAGCTTCCTCGGTCTCGTGGTTAGACCAAAGGATCTTAAGCAAAACTGTCTCACCACTCCTGGTCTTTCGAACCTTTCGGTCTAGGATCTGCTTAGGCACCTCAAGATATGATAAAGACTCATCTAGCTCTAAGCTCTCTGCCTCCAACACATGTGACGGGTCACTCACATACTTCCGCACTGCGATACACATGAAACACATTATGCACTCTCTCCAACGCATTTGGTAAAGCCAAACGATAAGCAACTTCCCCAACTCGCTTTAAGATCTCATAAGGCCTTATAAACTTCTGACTTAGCTTGCCTTTCTTCCCAAATCTCATAACTCCGCGCATAGGAGACACTTTCAGAAGAACCTTGTCCCCAACCTGAAATTCTATGTCCCGACGATGTAGGTCTGCATAACTCTTTTGTCGATCCGGGTCGCTCTCATCCGTTCCCGATCATCTTAACTGTTCCACCATCTCATGCACCATCTCTCGGTCCTAAAACCATTGCCTCAAAGACTATCGTCCCAACAGATTGGACTCCTACACCTCCTCCCATACAAAGCCTCAAACGGTGCCATACCTATACTTGTGTGATAGCTGTTGTTGTAAGAAAATTCTATCAAGTCCAACCTCTCGCTCCCGGCCTACCACCAAAATCCATCACACAAGCTCGCAACATATCCTCAAGGGTCTTGATTGTTCTCTCGTCGCCCATCTGTCGCAGGATGAAATGTTTGTACTCATCTTCAAAGTCGTTCCCAACGATTCCGCAACTCCTTCCAAAACCTCGATATAAACCTCGCATCTCTCTGTCAGACACTATGTCCTTAGGGACTCCATGTAACTTCAGCACGTTCTTTCGATAGGCCATAGCCAGTTGTGCCTTAGTCCATGTATCTTTCATTGGAACAAAGTGAGCTGACTTGGTCAGACGATCCACTATCACCCAGATCATATTGTTACCTTGTTGACTCTTCGGCAAACCCACAATGAAATCCATGGAAATGGATTCCCACTTCCACTCAGGCACCTCTAAAGACTTAATCTTACCTTGTGGTCTTCTCTGTTCCCCTTTAACTCTTTGGCATGTCAAACAACGGGACACAAACTCAGCTGTCTCTTTCTTCATCCCAGGCCACCAAAACGTTTTCTTCAAATCCTTGTAAAGCTTGTCTCCACCCGGATGAACTGAATATGGTGTGCAATGCGCCTCTGTCATGATCGTCTTTTTCAACTCCTCATCGTTAGGAACACACCACCTACCATCAAACCTCAAACTACCATCTGTATGAATGGAAAACCGGGACACTGTCCCTTTCTCTACCCCAGCTCTCCACTCCACTATCTTAGGATCCAAAGCCTGCTTATCCCGAATGTCATCATAAAACTCCATATGTACTGTCATATCACCCATGGCATCTCCTTTCTGCATCATATGTATCCCAAAGCTCGCTACCTCATCTCTCAGCCTCATCAAAGATAGAGCTGTACACAGAGAATGTACACTCTTTCTACTCAAAGCATCAACAACAACATTGGCTTTCCCTTCATGGTAGATGATTTCCATGTCATAGTCGCCAATCAACTCCATCCACCTCCTCTGTCTCATGTTCAACTCCTTCTGCGTGAAGATGTACTTCAGACTCTTGTGATCCGAAAATACCTTAAAGATTGCTCCATAAAGGTAATGTCTCCAAAACTTGAGAGCAAACACCACTGCACCCAACTCCAGATCATGAGTAGGGTAGTTCTCCTCATAAGGCTTCAACTGCCTAGAAGCATAGGCAATCACTTTACCATTCTGCATCAACACACACCCTAGTCCATTCTTCGAGGCATCCGTATAAACCTCGAAATTCTCGCTCCCTTCAGGCAATGCGAGGACAGGGGCTGTGGTCAAAGGCTCCTTTAATGTTTGGAACGCCGTCTCACAACTCTCATCCCAACGAAACCTGTTCTCTTTCCTCATCAACGCCGTCATCGGTCTAGCTATCTTGGAGAAATCTTTCACGAACCGTCTGTAATATCCAGCTAAACCCAAGAAACTTCTCACCTCAGCAACATTCTTTGGTGCTTCCCACTTTGTCACTGCCTCAATCTTCGCCGGATCCACAGCTACTCCATCTTTAGAGATTACATGTCCCAGAAAAGCAACTTTCTCTAACCAGAACTCACACTTGGACAGCTTAGCATACAACTCATGCTCCCTCAAAGTCTGCAACACGATCCTCAGATGCTCCTCATGCTCCTCCTTAGTCTTAGAGTAGACTAAGATGTCATCGATAAACACTACTACAAACTGATCCAAGAACTGTCTGAAGATTCTATTCATCAAATCCATAAACACTGCCGGTGCATTAGACAACCCAAATGGCATCACCACATACTCATAATGGCCATACCTCGACGTGAAAGCTGTCTTCGGTATGTCCACATCTCTAATCTTCACCTGATGGTACCCCGACCTCAAATCAATCTTAGAAAAGACTGTTGCACCACTCAACTGATCAAACAGGTCATCTATCCTTGGCAAAGGATACTTGTTCTTTATCGTCACACGGTTCAGCTCCCGGTAATCTATGCACAGCCTCAAACTTCCATCTTTCTTCTTCACGAAAAGAACTGGTGCTCCCCAAGGCGATACACTTGGTCTAATGTATCCCTTCTCTATTAAATCATCCAACTGCTTCCTAAGCTCCTTCATCTCCTTAGGACCCATACGGTACGGTGCCTTAGAGATTGGCCCCGTCCCTGGCTTCAACTCAACGGTGAAATCTATCTCCCTCTTCGGTGGTAACCCCGGAATCTCATCAGGAAAAACGTCAGCAAACTCTCCCACCACTGGTATCTCATCAACTGTCGGACTCTTTATCCGGTCATCTCTCACATGGCACAAAATCAGAGGACATCCCTTCCTCAGATACGACTTCAAGGTAACAGCTGCAATCAACTTAACTTTGGGTTTGACTAGAAACCCACGGTAAGACACACTAACACCCTTAGGACCTCTTAGGGACACTTTCTTTTGATGACAGTCTATCTTAGCTTTATACTTTCCTAACCAATCCATCCCAACTATCATCTCAAAACCATTAAAAGGAAACTCTAGCAAGTCTACAGGGAAATCGACTTGCCCAACTATCAAAGATACGTCTCTAAACAACCTCCCACACGATACAGACTCACCCGAAGGTATGAAAACTTGCTCCCTAATAGACTCATAAACTCTCAAACCCAACTGTTTTACATGACTCGAAGACACAAACGATCGAGAAGCCCCGAATCAAACAAAACAAACGTAGGAATACCATTAACAAGGAATGTACCGGTGATAACGTGCGCATCTTCCTCACCGCCTTCTTGTCCATCATGAATAACACCCATCGGTCTTCCGCCCACCTCCCCGGACAAGATCTTGGTGATGCGGTCGGCTTAGCACCCGACCCTTGATTATTGTTGTTGTTGTTCATCGGTGTCTTCTGATAAGAATTACCACCGTTGCGGTTGCCTCCACTCTGGTAGCTCGACCTCCCGGTTTGGCCATGATCCCGCGGTCGTTGCTCGCGAAGCTCGCGCAGTCTCCGGAAAGATCCGGTGCACTTGTGCACTCATGTCTCTTGTGGCCTACGCCACCACAACAAAAGCAGTCACTCCCCGGCCTATTGCTCACACTCCCACGGCCTCTCCCAAAGGAAGTTCCCGCACTAAACCCGGACCTTTAAGAAAACCCCTTAGATTGATTGTGGTTGCCTTTCTTGAAATTAGATTGGCCACCACCCTCGCTCTCGGACTTCCTCTTCTCTCCACCCGACCTCTCCGAGCCATCTCTTCTAGTCTCTCGGCTCTCCCGGACCCTCTAATACGCTTCCTTTACATCGTAAGGACTCCCACGGGTAACTTATCCATAATTTTCGTGGTTAGCCCTCTCTCAAACCTCAAAGCCAAATTCTCCTCACTCAAACCCATATCCTCAAAGATATCTAGATTTCTCATTGAACTCGCTGTAGTACTCAGCCACAGACATCTCAAAGAGTCATCTTAAACTTGTCGAACTCCTCTCTCAACTTACTCCTCACATGTTCGCACGAACTCCTTCCTCACAACCCCTACGAAACTCCTCCCAAGGTATAGCGGGTAACCCCTGGTTGGTATATATCTCCTTGGCACTCACTTTCACTGAATCCCACCACTTGCCGCCTGCCTCCCTCGGGTAGAATGCGGCTGATCCACTCTCATCTCATCGGAAGTGAACTAAATCTAGTATGTTCTCCATCTCCCTCAGCCAACTATCAAGAAGGTTAGGCTCCTCAACCCCCTTATACTCCTTCGGGTTAAACCTCGCAATATAGAGGCTGACTTTAGCATGGTCAACCTCCTTCTCCTTACTCTTATCCTTGTCCTCATTCACTCTCTTCAGGGTCTCAGTGAGAGCGTCCTGGTGCTCTAACATCTTAACGATGTCGTCCGTAGTCATAAGCTCAGCTCTCGCATACAAAGCATTTCTCTTGGGCGGCATCTTGAAGCTATATAAGAAAGGGTAAACATAAACACGCGTACTAAACCTCAAAACACGAAAACGCGTTTCCCAGAACCTACTCGATCGAGTATCCAAACCCACTCGATCGAGTAACGGGCTACTCGATCGAGTGCCACCATGTACTCGATCGAGTACCCAAACTCCAGAACTAAACAGACCTTCTGATCTCTAAGCCACTCGATCGAGTATCTAGGCTACTCGATCGAGTGACCCCCTACTCGATCGAGTACCCCTAGTTACTCGATCGAGTGCCCCAAAACGCGATTCTGGACTCAAAATCGTCAAAAACCTATCCGATCGAGTTAGCCTTACTCGATCAAGTACCACCAAAACGTAAAAGCTACCCGCATATTACGTCATATACTAACATGCTAACCTTTTAAATCACATTATATCATACAATCATGCTATTAATTGCCACGTTGTAAAACATTCCATCATGCTATCATTTCATCAACAATATCTATATATATATAACATCACTTTTCTTTTATCTCATCAACTTCCAATTCGAACATCCAACCATCAACACATTCCATCACATTGTTACGCAAGTTACTAAGCACATACATGACTCAACACACACATTTCCCCCATGTGACCGGTTCAAAGTTGTAGGGCGACCCCCGCGACTTTAGGACGTCTCCCAAGCCTTTGCACTAGCTCCTACAACTTTTACCTCGTGTTCATTTTAATTGACTCCCTATGTTCATTAAGTTCATTGGTTACAGGTTTCAGGAACCTGGCTCTGATACCATTTGTAACACCCCCATACTCCGAGTGCCTTACCAGGACCACTCAGGTATGAAGACATCACCATCTCGGTCGCCCGAGGTATGATAATCAAATAGACAAAACAGAAACAACATTTATTGTAAATAGTTTAATGAATCAATACAATCCTGGAAACCAAACTGAAAGTACAATACATTATTCCAAACTATTTGTTCTCAACTGAAATGTAAATAAATGCTAAACTACAGCGGAAGACTCTATCGTCATGTCGTGGCCATCCCAGCTATCCCAGTACTCATCTATATACCCAAGATCTCGCTCACCATCCCCGAATGGATCACCGCAGGTTTTACAAAACAACACCGGGTCGGTACTAATCACACAATCAATATAAATAACAATAATAAGACAAACAGACCGAATGTCACACACACACACACACCACCAACTCCCATCATCTCAATCGACCGTCCACTAGACCATTACGCCAGTGGGGGACCGCAGCCGTTCCCACCTAAGCCCCGCTCATCGTACGAGCGATAACCCTGTCCATTAATGTGCACATCCCCTTTCGTGGCGGGTTCCACGAAGGGCGAAACTAGGGCGTGAGATCACTCCCGCAAGTGACCCCACTCAGCCGAGAACGCATCTCGAGAGCCATAGAAACCAATCACAATCACAATCACAATCATCATATTAAACAACTAACTACAGCACATCACCAATATCCCATTATGGGACTAATACGAGTAGGAAATCCTACCGGTAAGCACAACACGCAGACGGTATCTACAAATTTGTATCAAAACGGCTCCGCTACGAATTCTCCTCCTACCATACACACATAGATGCTACCATTCAATTACTACTCATAAAAACCCCCAATTCCTAAATTAGGGTTTCCTCAATCTTAACAAAACATAATATAAATTATATTAAAAGCTTACCCTCGACGCAAGGAATCCAACGACACGAACTACGATACGAACCGACCGTCTGAACTCCGGGAATTGTCAAGAACGCGATTAGGAAGAAGACTAGTTGCTTTCTCTCTTAAACAGGTTTTAGGTTTTGTAAAAAGTGATTTAGAATAAAGACGAATATGTTTAAATACCTAAATCGCGTAATTAACAAAACCCGAGAAAAACCCCCGCAAAACCGGACACTCGATCGAGTACCCAAGGTACTCGATCGAGTACCCCCTACTCGATCGAGTGCCCCAGCTACTCGATCGAGTACCCAACAGGTCAGAAACTGTTTTATTCCGCAACTTGCCCTTACTCGACAGAGTAAGGGCTACTCGATAGAGTACCCCCCAAGACATAAATACGGAGTATTACAAAGTCGACTTGTAGGTGTTGTACAATCTAATCGATTCGGCTCCGGGACACAAACTTTCCTAGGATTGTAAGATATAAACAAACTCGATCTATCACAACAATAATTGCTTGCTTATAACTTGAGAATATGTTTGTATGATCAATTCCCATGAATCCCCTATGACCCCATGACACCCTAGTGCCTTTTTATCAATTGTTTACATCCCTTTTAGTTCATCTTGCTTGTTTACTTTCATTGCTATTTAGTTTAGTGATCTTCTACTTCAAACCCCAATTGTGACACCCTTAGACACCGCTAGTTGCAATAGAAATCTCATCTCAATTCTGGTGCCTTGGGATTCGACCTTTACTTGCCTCTTTACTAATTGTAGAGTTGTTGGTGAAGTTATAAATTGTGTTTTGGTCTAGGTGCTCCTAACGACAAGTACTGAAAACTAAACCCCACGAGGGATTCACGACCAAAAATGGCGCCATTGCCGGGGACAGTGTTAACTTGATTTAGATTTTCTTGTATTGTTATTAGTTGTGTCTTTATTTGCCTTGGGTAAGTAAAACTCCTCAAGGTTTGTTCTAACTATTTTCAAGTTGTTTGATATTTTGCATGTCTAGAAGATCACAAGGTGACTTGTTACCCTTTGATCACGAAATTGAAAGGACTTTGACAACCAATAGAAGACTTGCTAGGAGAACTTTGAGAGTTATCGGTGAGGTTGTAGATATTCAACCAAATACTATTGAGTTCATCAACCCTTTTGCAAGAGAAGGTGAGGAGAATCCAACACAAAATCCAACACAAAATCAACCCACAATGCCTAAGTTTTCATCACATTCCGTACCCACCGAGGAGAACCTACCCAATGGTACTCCCACACCACAACATCTAACCGGAAATTTTATTGCCAAATCCGCATTTATCCAATTAGTCGAAAGAAGCCAATTTGGGGGGATGCCTAGTGAAGACCCTCACTCTCATATGGAGACTTTTTGTGACTATTGTGATGCGATTTCCCAAACCGGTGTAACTCAAGACCAAATTCGATGAGTCTTATTTCCTTTTTCTCTAATTAGCACCGTAAAACAATGGTTGAAAGGCCTTGATAAGGCTACTCTCAGAATTGATTCTTGGAAGAAGTTGGCTCTAGCTTTCTACAAAAAGTTCTATCCACCGGAAAAGACTAACATGCTAAGAGCTCAAATTACGGGCTTTAAGCAAAGAGATGAAGAATCCGTGTATGAAGCTTGGGAGCGATTCAAGGGAATTTGTCGCTCATGTCCTCATCATGGACTTAGCGAGTGGTTCTTGGTACAACAATTTTGGAACGGTCTTTATGAAGATTCAAGGAACATTCTCAACATGGGATCAAATGGAATGTTCACCGAAGTTGATGACAATCAAACTTGGAACAAAATTGAGGAAATGGCGGTCCATAACTCACAATATAGTATACCTCGCAAGGCTACTAGAGGAGGAAAGCATGAAGTTGACTCCATTACTCAATTGGGTGCTCAACTTAGTGCTCACATTGAAACCATCAATTTGAAGTTTGAAAAAGCTATGGCTAGACTTGAAGAAGCCTCAAAATCACCAAAGCATCATGTTAATGCCATGACGGCATCTTCATTAATCCCAAGTGGGATATGTGAGAATTGTCGAACTTTGGGACATGACCAAAGTGAATGTAGGGGAACAAATGAACAAGTGAATGCTTTCCAAGCATACAAGAGTGGTACCCCTTATTCAAACTATTACAATGAAAACACCAAATTCTATCCAAATCTGTCATACAAAAGCCAAAATGTTGAAAACCCTCAACCAACATACACCCCACCTCCCATGAGAAACCAAAATCAAAGACCCTTTTACAACCAAAACCAAGGTTACCAAAATCAAATCCCATACAATCAACAAAATGACCAAGGTTTTGATGTTCAAAAAGCGGTGCTCCAAATGCAAAAGAATCAACAAGAGTTTTTCACTCAAATGCAAAAAGATAGTCAAGCAAAGGAAATCACCATTAACAACATCCTAGCTCACACCAAAATGTTGGAAACCCAATTGACTCAACTAGCATCTTCAAGCTCACAAAGACAAAAGGGGCAATTACCACCTCAAAGTAATTCCCCAAGACATGAAATGATTAGTGCCATTCACTTGAGGAGTGGTACAAGGTATGAAGCACCGAAGAAGCAAGTTGAGGATGAAGTTGTGGAAGCTAGTGACAAAGAAGAAATTGTGCAAAACTCCAAGGATGGAGAACCATCAAAAGAAGAAATTTCAAAGAAAAAAGAAGACAAGGTCAAGGGGAAGGAGCCCATTGTGATTAGACTTCCTTTTCCAAGTCGTCAAGCCAAGCCCAAATTTGATGACCAACTTGGAAAATTTATGGAAATTGTGAAGAATTTGGAAGTCTCGATTCCTTTCACGGAATTAATCAATCACGTGTCGGCCTATGCAAAATACATGAAAGACATCCTCACAAAGAAGAAGTCGATCCGGAAGCTTGAGACTATCGCCTTCACTAAGGTGAGTAGCTCAATACTTCAAGGGAGTTCACCTCCAAAACTCAAAGATCCGGGAAGCTTCTCAATACCGTGTACCATTGGCGACACCACGATCAACAAAGCCTTATGTGATCTAGGGGCTAGTGTGAGTGTTATGCCGTACTCGGTGAGTAAAAGGTTGGGGATGGGAGAGCTTAAATGCACCAATATCACACTCCAAATGGCCGATAGATCGACGAAGACACCATTAGGGATATGGGAAGATGTTCCCGTAAGAGTTGGGTAATTTTTCATCCCGGTGGACTTTGTCATTGTTGACATGGAAGAAGACTCCAACATTCCAATCATTCTAGGAAGACCTTTCTTACACACCGCGGGTGCAGTGATTGATGTGAAGCATGGAGAGCTCACTCTAGAAGTGGGAGATGAGAGCATAACTTTCCATCTTGACAAGACCATGAGAGCTCCCCGTTTGCATGAACCATGTTTTATGGTTGATCATTATAGCCGGAGGGATGATAGGAAGAAGTCGGAATTCCAATGGAAGAAGAAAATTGAAGATGCTCCATTGAAAGAGCAAGTGAATTGTAACAAAGAGAGCTTGAAAAGCTCACCAAGTCAAGCAATGAAGAGGATGGCCTCATTAGCCAAGACAAGAAAGTGGGAGAGTTGTCTCTATCAACTCAAGAGATCTTTAGTGATCAAGTAGATGAAGTTTATGATCTTTGGGACGATGAGTTTGAAGGGATTTTCAATCCCTATATTGGTAATGCTATCGATCGAGACCGACAACAAGGGCAAAGGCCTATTGAAGATCTTTATCATGATAATGAACAAGCTTTTGACTACTTCTTCAAGGTGTTGAGCAACATCAACAACACCTTGGACATGCCCCCATGACATCTCACTAAGGATGAGAGTTTGGTGGAGTTCTCCCTAAACCACCATTTGTAAATATTTCTAACTCCCTAACTCGCATCTTAATTCTTACATTGCATTTTTGTCATTTTTTGATTTTTATGACTTGATCAAGATAATTATCATTTTTGAGAGAAGTGAGGGAGGGACTAATGATTCAATTGATGTGTAGTGCTTTAACTTAGTGTGGGGATAGCAATTTCCTAGGCTATTCATGCCTTAGTAGTGCCCCTACAATGAAGAACACGGGATTTGAAGAATGAAAAATGACAAGGGATATGCAAGTGCACGGATGGAGCTGAATCCGGGTAAAACAGGGAGAATCCGAGCGTCTTCAATAGGAATCCGCTCGTCTTCAGGAAAGACGCCCGTCTTTGCCAGAATCCGCCCGTCCATTTTAAACTTAGAATTTGAAATTTTGGGACTGTCGAAGAATCCGAGCGTCCTGGTATAGAAGACGCTCGTCTTCAGAAATCCGCCCGTCTTGGAAGGAAAGACGCCCGTCTTTCTGCCAGTGTAAAACAAGAAAGCTCACTGTCAGAGAATCCGCACGTATTCAGCAGAAGACGCCCGTCTTTAGGCGAGAATCCTGAACCAAAAAAGGCAGAATCCGAGCGTTCCGAAGGAAAGACGCCCGTCTTCCCCTGCAGTTTTTGAAATTTTCGAGTATTTTAAATACCCCCTCCCACATTCATTTATTCATTCCTTCATTCAAAACACTACCCATAAACCCCAAAACTCAAAACCCTCATCCTCTCCATCACCAAAAAAAGATTTCCTCAACCAAATTCAACAAAATCAAATCCAAACTTCCTTTTAACAACAATTAATCACTCATCGTGCAACAAAAATCAAACCAAGCACCAAAATCGTCAACCTTTGAGTCGATTTTTGAAATTATAAAGGCAAAGCCTTTCATCTTAAAATCGATTTGGGTATACTTGGAAATTGAAGATTTTCACTCTTTTCTTGGTATTTTCATCAATGGCAAGAACAAAAGGATCAACAAAGGCACCTAAGGCAAAGGCACTCTCAACAAGACAAAAATGTCTTCACGCAAAGAAAGCCTCATTGGCTATGGTGGTAGCTAGTTCAAACTTTGAAGTTCAACAACAACAACCTCCCTTGGAAGCAACAACATCAACAACTCCGGAAATTGCTCAATTATCAAACTATCCGGAGGTAATTTTCATTTCTAACTCCCATAGGGATACATTTGCCAAGTATGCTAGAAAATCCTTTCTATCCACCAAATTCATATGTGAATATGCCTTGAACAAATTGGGTGTCCTTGAACAAACAAAAGCCTTCTTTGAAGCCATGGGGTTGGGAAAATTGTTTGCTACAAGAGAATTGACATACCCCTCCCTTACCTTAGAATTCTTGAGTTCTTTGAAAGTGACTAAGGTAGAGACTAGAGAAAACATCGAGTTCCGCCTTGACAATGTGAGTAGGCGCATCACCTTTGATGAATTGGGTAAAGTATTGCGTCTTAGTGATTCACCTAGTTATTACAAGAATCCCGGAAAATATGACCCCGCTCCTCTTTGGGAGGCGATTTCCGGGAGGAAATTTGAGAACTATCATGCTAGTCGCGCTCTATTAGTCCCCCATCCGGGGATTAGAGTGTGGCACAAGGTCATCGGGAATACTATCATTGCAAGAAAATACACTAACCACTATACCAAGCTCGATTGTGTTCTACTTGAGTCGGCCTTAAATATTGGAAGGGAATTCACCAAGCCTTACAATTCTCTAAGGCTTTTGGTGGAAAGATGGCTCAATGTTGATTGTGGAAAGCAAGGCACCACTTTTATTGTAAATGGAGGTCTAGTCACTCTTTTGGCGAAGTACTTTGATCCGAATTTCAACAAGGATAGCAAGTATGTGGCGAAAAAGGAGGGTCATCTCATTGACATGGATGCCATGATTAACAAGTACAAGTGGGTCACTCATAACCCTCTTGACACCAAATATGGGTGGCTCACCAATGAAGCTAGATCTTTTACTTTGCCTTCCAAGATATGCCGTTTGAGTGTCCATCGGACCAACTACCTTCTTCCCCTCTCAAAAGAAGCCGAATACATCATCCGTCAACAAAGGGGTGAAATTGAAATGCCCTCCTCCTCCATTGTCACGCCACCCTATCCATTCAAGTATCAAGAGTTCAAACCCGAAGGTCTTAAAGCAAGCAATGACTACATGACTCTACTTATGCAAGAGATGCACAAACAAGCTTATAAGGATCGGGAAGATGCATACTTAGCTTAATATCCACCCCTCCTTCATTTAGCTAGGCAAGGACTACTTGATCCTTCAGGTCCTTTGCCTAGTTGGGCGGATAGGGAAGTCTTCTTTCCAAGTGCATCTAGGGGTGAGATACCGGGTGACGATGAGGTTGTCGGTGATGAGGTTGTTGATGATAGCATTGATGAAGAGGCTAATGAAGAAGAAGATGATGAAGGAAGTGAGCAAGGAAGTGAAGAGGGAAGTGGTGATGAGTCCACTTCTATTGAGGAAGATGATGACAATGATGATATGGTGGAAGACTAGCAAGCTTTGGAGGCTCCTACCGTCTTGAGGTTTGTCTACTTCTTTCTTTCTTTGTTTTATTTATTTATCTTGATCATGGTTGGAGAGTCCTAGCAACATAGATGACTAACACCTCGGCCCCATTGAGGTGTTCTTATTTCATTGTTCCCACTTTTGAAAATCCAAAATGACAATTTAGTTTCATGCATTGCATCTTGTGTGCATGAACTACCCCAAATTTAGGACATTAGAAATAATGTCTATCTCGGTTTGGGGAAGTACATGCATACGCAACGGGAGGAAATCTAAATTACGCTCTCCGTCATAAACAAAAACCCATGCAACATGTAGTGTAGATTAGTGTAGCTTGCATTTAGTGTAGAAATCATACATCATGTTTGCATAATTTCCCATCATTTTGGCCATTGAGGACAATGCCCATATTAGTGTGGGGATGGGGAATTCTAACTTAGCTTTTATTCAAAAATCCAAAAAAATCAATAAATTTGGAAAAACCATAAAAAATTGAAAAATTGAAAAACCAAAAACAAGTTCATTTCTTTTGTAGTATAATCATGTATATATTGTTGTATATATTGTGTTTGTTCATCCTTGTTCACATTGATTGACTACGCCACATCCGAGACATGAGGATCATTGAAGACCGCATGGTATGATCTTTCCAATCTCCTTTTTCCTCTTTATGTTAATGACTATGTGGCTTTATTTTGATTGATGCGGTATAACAATGTGAAATTAGGACTTGCATTTAGTTTATATGTCATATTAGTTGGTAGAATCATTTGCATTAGGATGTATATATGTTAGTTGCATCATGGCATGTAGTTTGCATGGTAGAAAAATTTTGTGAAACCGTTTACTTGGGAAGCTTGACAAGTGTATATAGGCCCTAGTAGATGCTTTTTCTTCTTAAGACTTTGCTTGTTAGAATACTTGTAAAACACCCTAGGATGTGTCATGCTAGTATCCTTTGACCCATGGATTAAGGCCTAGTCAAGAGTACCTTGTGGTGTGATAACTCCTTGGCTACCGTTTATTCCAAGGTGACCCTTGAAACCATGCATCCATCATCCATGTTCTACCATACATTTTGTCATCAAAGGGAATGGGCACAAAAAGAAATCAATTTGAGTTCAATGAAATGAAAAGTGAAAGAAAGTTTGCAAAATGCATCGAATGAAAAAAGGAGCAAAAATAGACTTCTATGCTTCAAATATAAGGCACCCTCACTACATATGGGGTGACTTTAAAAATGTTCAAAAGAAAATGCAAAATTTGAAAAGTTGTCAAGTATTGAAATGCCAAAAATCAAAAAGAAATGGCAAGAAAGTGTTCTCAAATGTCAAATGCCACAAGAAATTGGGGGGAAAAACAAAAACAAAAGCAAAATCCCAAAGAGAAACTCAAATATTCTATCGATCCCTTTATCCATCGTATCCACTTTTGTGCATGGTAGAGAGGGGACGACCCTTGTTCTTGTATAGGCAAGAGGGGGAATTCCGCGATCCTCCAGTGTTTCTAACACCATAGGGAGTCTACTCTTGACAAAAACATTTAACGATTGAGGACAAAGGTACCCTAGCTTGACACAACTTGGAGGTGATTTATTGGTATCCTTCTAGGCTTAGTAGTTTGAAGAAATTGCATCTATGAAGGAATGTGTACCCTTGAATTGCTTCCCTTGTTGATAATTTCCGCCACTTAGATGAGGAAAATGGCTATTCTTTTGTAGATGCATCCATTATTTGATTTTGTGTGCTTAATGTTTGGATGTGTCGCCATTTTGGCAAGACCCACCTTGCCTTGCAAGAAGGCATCCTACCTCATGGTTGTCTTGTTGTGAGATGAAGGGGCGGAGTGAGACCCGCTAATTGTCTTATATCGGCTATGTTATTAGGTTAGTTTAAATAATGGTCCTAGTCTTTGTCACCTCTTTACTCGGGACGAGCAAAGCTTTGGTTTGGGGATATTTGATGTGACCATAATTAGAGCATATTTAGTCCCCAAATTAGCCTTGTTCCCATGCTTTTTAGTGCATATTTGGGTCATTTATTGTCTTTAGTTCTTTGTTTTGCATATTCTTTGAGGTTTTGTGTCCTTGATAGGAAAGGAGTGCAAACCTTGCATTTTCATGGCAAAATGAGACTAAATTGAATGAATTCAATGACCAAGCATCAAGGAGATACAAGATTAGAAGGCCTTTGTACATATTATAGTAGATGGGCAATGATGAGAAAATATCCTTGCATCCCCGAGGAAATCCTCAAGGATTTTATGAAGAAAAAGGAAGAAAAGAAGAAGGAACGAGACTGCCTGACAATCCGTGCTGATTGCCTAGAAGACGCCCGTCTTCACCCCAAAATCCGAGCGTCTTCCTCAGCTGGACGCCCAGGCAGAACCTCCAGAAGACGCCCGTCTTCACCCTCTGGACGCCCGTCCAGAAGCTGCCAAATCCGCTTGTCCCGTGCTAAAGACGTCCGGATTCCCAGACAATCCCATTTCGTCTTCTACAAGCTTCAAGGAAGGATGCACATCTTTTTCTAGAGACCGGAGTCTCCCTAGAGACCGACGATTCCTCAACAAGGGACTTAATCATCATTTAAGCTAAGCCCTTAGTTAACCCTAATTTATGTACCTAATCCCCACTATAAATACCCCATTAGTCTAATTAGAAAAGTAGGTTCTTCTTAGCAATCTTTAGTGTAGTTAATATCAATCAAATCTCTCTTTAATCTTGTAATCAACATTTAATCATGTTTTAATACAAGTTTTATTTCCTTAATCTCTCTCTTGTTCATCCTTTATTTTGGGTAATTGAAGATTATTTGGGTTATTATTGGGAGATTGACAACCTTCCAATCAAGCATCAAGTACTTCTTTTATTCTTTGCTTTATTATTGGAATCATTTGTAGGTATAATTCTCTTAATCTCTTTTTAATTATTGTTAATCACTTTCATTTATTCATCATGTTTCACTTTGTTGGTATGATTGACAACCTTGCTAGCATGTTCAACATGATAATGAGTGAGTAGTTTCCTTAGCTAGGGTTAATGGGTAATTAGGGGAAACCAACATGGGGAATGATTCATGCTTAAATTAATATGCTTTCATAGTTTATTTCTTTGCTTGTTGTGATCTCAACTTATGCACATGTTATGTTTGATAAAATGTGAGCCTATGAATCCTTGCATTTTTTACCCACCACCTATCTTTTCAATGAGACTTGTAAGACATAAACCAACTCGAGTCTCATTAGACCATGCATATTGTTGAGTAAGGAAGATTATGTCGAATTGTAAGTGTTGTACAATCTAATCGATTCGGCTCCGGGACCCAAACTTTCCTAGGATTGTAAGATATAAGCCAACTCGATCCATCACAACAATAATTGCTTGCTTATAACTTGAGAATATGTTTGTATGATCAATTCCCATGAATCCCCTATGACCCCATGACACCCTAGTGCCTTTTTATCAATTGTTTACATCCCTTTTAGTTCATCTTGCTTGTTTACTTTCATTGCTATTTAGTTTAGTGATCTTCTACTTCAAACCCCAATTGTGACACCCTTAGACACCACTAGTTGCAATAGAAATCTCATCTCAATTCCCGTCCCTTGGGATCCGACCTTTACTTGCCTCTTTACTAATTGTACAGTTGTTGGTGAAGTTATAAATTGTGTTTTGGTCTAGGTGCTCCTAACGACAAGTACTGAAAACTAAACCTCACGAGGGATTCACGACCAGGGATGATGACTGTCAAAAGGTGTTTGACCAAATCAAGGAGATACTAGCCAAGCCACCAGTGCTCATGCCACCCCAACTAGATAAACCTCTTCGTTTATATCTCACATTAACTGAAACAGCCATGGGAGCTATGCTAGCACAAACCGTTGGAAAAGAAGAAAGAGCTATCTACTACGTTAGTAAGAAGTTCTTGGAGTATGAGTGCAAGTACACACCACTCGAAAAGACATGCCTCGCTCTTGTGTGGGCAACGAAGAAGCTACGCCATTACATGCTTAGCTACTCCGTTAAAATATACTCCAAAATGGATCCTGTCAAATACCTCTTCGAAAAACCCGTTCTCAATGGACGCCTAGCGAGATGGACTTTGATGCTCTCAGAGTTCGATCTCAAATATGTACCTCTGAAAGTTATAAAAGGACGCGCTGTCACCGAGTTCTTCGCAGAAAATCCCATCAATGATGCACAATGAGGATATACTCCAAACCGAGGTAGACTCCTGGGACCTTTATTTTGATGGAGTGTCGAACTTAAGAGGATTCGGAATAGGAGTGTTTCTCATTTCTCCTGAAGGTGAGCATACACCACTCTCTGTCAAACTCGACTTCGAGGTGACAAATAACGCAGCAGAATACGAAGCTTGCCTCATTGGGCTACAAGCATCAGTAGGTTTAGGCATCAAGAATCTTCGGGTACATGGAGATTCATCATTGATCATCAACCAAATTACGGGATCTTGGAAAATTTGGAGTGAAAGCCTAGCACCCTATTAAGCCAGAATAGACCAAGTGGCCCAATTCTTCGATCAAGTAACTTACCTACACCTACCTCGAGAATAGAATCAATTTGCAGATGCTCTTGCAAAACTCGCATCCTTGATTAATATGCCGGATAATATGGTAGAAATGCCTTTATGCATCGAACGATGGTCAGAGCCAGCTTATGTGCACCAAATTACAGATGAGGAAGAAACCCCAGAGGAACCTTGGTTCCAAGCAATTCTGAACTTCAAACTCAACGGCACCTATCCACCAGATATGGATAGGAGGGGACAACGTGCTATACGCTTACTAGCCTCCCAGTACGTCCTCATGCAAGGGGAATAGTATAGGAGAACACCTCTTGGTGTAGTCTTGCGCTTCCTTGATCATTCATAGGCACGAAAAGTGATGGAAGAAGTCCATGATGGAGAATGTGGCCCTCACATGAGTGGACCAATGATGGCAAAGAAAATCACGCGTTTGGGGTATTACTGGACCACAATGGAATCCGATTGCATCAAATATGTCAGACATTGCCACAACTACCAAATCTTCGGGAATGTGCAACATGTACCTCCTTCGTTACTGTACACCATGACGTCTCCTTGGCCATTTTCTGCTTAGGGAATCGACATCATCGGGAAGATCACCCCAGCCGCAATAGGAGGTTACTGTTTCATTCTGGTGGCAATCGATTATTTCACCAAATGGGTAGAAGCGGCTTCTTACACTAGTCTCACAGCCAAGAACGTGGCAAAATTCATACAAACCAATATCATCTGTCGATATGGTTGCCCACATGAGATCATCAGTGACAATGGGTCACATTTCCAGGCTGAGACTGAGCAATTGCTAGCCAAGTACAAGATCAAACACCACCATTCCTCGCCATATAGACCCCAAACTAATGGCGTAGTAGAGGCAGCAAACAAAAATGTTGTCACAATCCTCAAGAAAATGATTGACAATTATAGAGATTGGCCAAGCAAGATACCATTCGCCTTATGGGGATATCGCACATCTGTTAGGATGCCCACTGGGGCCACTCCTTTCTATTTGACTTACGGCATGGAAGCCATACAACCAGTTGAGCTAGAAATACCATCCTTGCGTATTCTTCTCGAAAGTCAAATCCCAGAAGCCGTTTGGAAGAAGGATAGATATGAAGAACTCATCCTCCTGGATGAACGAAGATTGCGTGCATTACTCAATGTGCAAACATATCAAGAACGTATCAAACGAGCCTTCAACAAAAGAGTTACGCCAAGAAACATCAAAGAGGGAGACTTAGTTCTCAAATCAGTTAGAGCTCTTTTACCTGTCGATCCATGAGGAAAATTCAAACCCAACTGGGCCGGTCCATTTTTGGTCAAGTCCATACTCCCGGGGGGTGAGGTTAGAATCACAGACCTAGATGGGAATGAATTTGCCAAACCAACTAACCTCGACCAACTAAAACGATATTATGCCTAGAATAGGAACAAAAATGCGCCTCACGTAGCCTCATGTGTCGCTCATGTGGCACGAAATAAAAACGGCCTCTGGCCAGCTGAACTAAAGCCTATGTCACTTTGCTCTTGCATTTTGACAATTCTTCATCCTCGTATCATCAAATAAACTAAATTGTGCTTTAGGAATAAGTAAAGCTCATGCTTATTTTCTAGTTCATTACAAGCTCTTGGTTAGAACAATTATTCTTTTACATTTACTTGAACTACGCGCAAGGGCTTGATTTCATTTTTAAAATGAATATGTAGGCAGTCCTTCACAGGATACAACCCATTATTTTTTTAAATGTAAATAGAAGGGCATTTGCATATGTGTGGGCATGGGCCACGTCTCGGTGTGTGGATTTGGGGCCACCTACCGATCCGCAGTCGCGGGCCACCTGCACGCCAAGCCAATCTATGGACATGCAACGGTCTTTTGAAAGCCACGCTCGGTGGCGTAAAGGTGCTTTCGACCGGATCGTTTTAGATCGGTCGGTTTCGTCTCGGTAAGGGTCTCGAAACTATTTGAGATGTTTGGAGTCGCCACTAAGCATTTGTGGGATGCCTGGAACCCGTTCGAAATCCACTTTATACCTCGGTCAAATCGAAGCACAAAGCTGCGTTTGACATAGGTACTAAAGATAAAGAAAATCGTCCCTCTTTAGCATCCTATCTCTAGAATGACTCTCGTACGCCCTGGATAAGGTCGTCCACTATCCAAAGTTTCTAAGTAAGAGGTGAAGGTACATATTGGGAAGCCCTTTAATCAGACACTCAATCCCGCCCGCGTTTAGCGGCCTCTACTGATCGATCTTGGTTGGTTGAATGCAAAAGTTGATAAAATGGTTTAAATGCATGATTGCGCATCCAATGATTTAAACCTAACATGTGAGATCTTTCTAAGTCGGTTGATTTAATCCAAGTATCAAGTATAAAATGTCGAGTTGGATTAATGGTTGATTTGCATGCAAGACGGAAATTAAACATCCATTTACCGTATTAGGTTTAGGGTGCATAACATGATCCATTTGTCTTAGTAAGGCATTTTGCAAATATGGTTTTGAATAATTGAATAGTCATCTGATCCGTCCTATATCCGGGTTAACCGGAGTCGGGATTGTCCTAGACTAATCTTTGGAAGGGAACAGCCCCTGTGCACTGACGGCTATAAGAGGCGCGAGCCAGCCGGCGGTGTAAGGGGCCTCCCTCTGGTTTTAAAAATGAGAAATGAGGAGCCTGCTTGAGGCGCGGGTTAGCCAACAGTTGTATGCCGTGTTCTGACTGTTTAGAAAACGTTATAAAACGTGTTGAAAATGGGTGTTTGAACCCGGTTTGATTTTGAAAGGGTCGTTTAGACCGTATTTGTTGATTTGAAGAACTAGATCCGAACAATCATCATTATTTGATAATATTCGGTGTCGGGTTTGATTTGACAAACATCACATGAATAGTTTTGACAAATGATTGTGGACTAATTTTTTTAGGTCCATTTCGAATGTAATTAGTCGATACTCATCATCGTACCCGGGTTAAAATCCGGCATGGTATGTAGAACCAATGATGATTTTGCGTTGGTGACTAATAGGTTTGCTTGAAAATGTGAGGAAATGAAATAAAAGGCTTTAAAATACCTTCTAAATGTCATTAACCAGATATTATCACCGAAACACGGTTGGTCTCTGGTCTGAGTACCCCATTTAGGCGCGAACCTGTTTACGACCTAAGGGGCTTCTGCCTCAGACCAAAAATCAGTTTTCGCTCGATTATTCCATGTTTTGGTTCATGTTATGCATGTTTTAGCATGTTAGAGTCATGAAACAAATGAAAACATAATGAAAGAGGATTTTTACACCCTCATACTTACATGTTTGGTTATGGCGAGTGACCGACATAAGGGTAATAACTTATTTGATCGGAAAAAAAAACTCGGTTTAAAACCGTTTTGGTAAGTAAAAAGAGTGTTTTAAAAGTTTAGTGATGGTGTAGTGGTCGAAGTGGTAGGTCAAGTGATTTAATGCACAATGACGGTACCAAACAATGTGTAAGGCTCGTGTTTACGATCGGTAGGTCGTAAATACGCGTCGGATTGTGACTTTAGAAGTCGAGTCGAGAATTTTAAGGGAGAAAAGAGGGGGCGGACACTCGCGTATGTCTCAAATGGGTGGCATTTGAGGGGTATTTATAGGAGAATGAGTGGTTGTGTGAGTTTTGAGCAACGTGGCCACCTGGGTTGCTCAAAGAGGCGCAAGCCACGTTGCGGGTCTTCGAGCTGTGTTGTCGCTTTCACAACAAACACAATCATGATTTGTTCTATCCTAGGTTTTGTAGTCACATGTTTGGTACTTGACTAACATGAATCCGGTAAAACTTAGCATAGAAGGCTTTGAGATATTTTGTTTTTGTGGTTGACTCAGTTTGACTCGTTGTTGGAGCCGGGATTTGAATTTTCGAGTCGGTTTTTGGTCCGGTGTCGGTTTTGACTCTAGTTAGTGTCATTGCGACCCCGTCGCCGTGCATTAAACACTCCAGGTATTTTTGAAATGTTTTGAAATGTTTTATTTTCGAAATCGTTTTAAGTTTTCTAACGTAAAGTTGTACACAAACTGTCGATCAAATGCCGCGATTCAAAAACATGTTGTAGTCCGATAATCATCGGGTGTTTGTTGGAGTCTCAGCTGATACCGGGTATCTACAGAGCCCCCACTTTGACTGAGTCTTGGACAGGGCGAAAGTCAAAGTAGAGCCCCCAGGTCAATCGAAGATTACAACCTGGAGACCCAAGCAACGTCGAGGCGGCTGGAAAGAATTCGGGCCAAGGACCTGCAGTCGGGAAGGGCGATGCCAAAGCGACTCGAGGGTACGAGTCAAGGACCTGCCGTCGGGAACAGTTTAGAGTCTCTTGACTATCCGTGCGGGTCACTTAAAGTCCGTTAGACTACGTACGAAGGCTCGCCAGCCATAAGAAGGAGTCATACCTGAGGCATCTTCGGATATGTCCTTGCATGTTTGTGGATAAAGGCTCGCCAGCCATGGTGCGTATGTGAGGAGGGCTCGCCAGCCGCGATACGTTGTAAGGCTCGCCAGCCGAGACAAGGAAATGTACCCGAGGCATCTTCGGGATGTGTCCTTGAAAGGTTGCGGACAAAGGCTCGCCAACCAAGACAAGAAAATGTACCCGAGGCATCTTCGGGATGTGTCCTTGAAAGGTTGCGGACAAAGGCTCGCCAGCCATGGTGCGTATGTGAGGAGGACTCGCCAGCCGCGATGCGTTGTAAGGCTCGCCAGCCGAGACAAGGAAATGTACCCGAGGCATCTTCGGGATGTGTCCTTGAAAGGTTGCGGACAAAGGCTCGCCAGCTATGGTGTGTATGTGAGGAGGGCTCGCCAACCGCGATGCGTTGTAAGGCTCGCCAGCTGAGACAAGGAAATGTACCTGAGGCATCTTCAGGATGTGTCCTTGAAAGGTTGCGGACAAAGGTTCACCAGCCATGGTGCGTATGTGAGGAGGGCTCGCCAGCCGCGATGCGTTGTAAGGCTCGCTAGCCGACAAAAGGAAATGTACCCGAGGCATCTTCCGGATGTGTCCTTGAAAGGTTGCGGACAAAGGCTCGCCAGCCATCGTGGGGTCGGTTAATGGACCATGGGAGTAGCCGCGTCGAATGAGCTTGTTTTGAAATTAGCGAACTCGTGATGTCGCTGCGAAAATAGTGAATTTGGATTTTCACTATCACCGTTTTTGGAAAGAGTGGGTTCCGCGAGGAAGCCCCCTGCTGGTATTTGAAGGAATAGTGAATTTGGAATTTTCACCATTCGTCGGCTTGAATTTGCAGTAGCGGTATTGATCGCCGTTTGTTCTAATTTTGAAGGAAAATAGCAAATTTGAGTTTGCTATAGCGTTTGAAGTGACGGTTTATGTGCCGCCGTTGACATTTGAAAGAAATAGTGAATTTGGAATCTTTACCATTGATTGAAGTGACAGTTTATGTGCCGCCATTGACATGTGTGGTGAAAATAGTGGAATTCAAATCCCAACTACTATTTTGAAAATGACGGTTTTAATTGTCGTCGTCTAAAATTTGGAGAAATAGCGGTTTTTGAATTTTCGCCATTATTTTTGAAATTGGAGGAAAATAACGATTTTGAATTTTCGCTATTATTTTTGAAGTTGGCGGTTTTGATCGCCGTTTGCTTGAAATTTTTGAAAATACCGAATTTAGATTTTCACTATTTGGGTTTGTTTATTTTCGAGAAAATGACGACATTCAATATCGTCAACGAAAACTTTGGAGTTGTTATGGGAAATTGGGCCAAATCCCAAATTTCGCTGAAAAATCAAAGGGGAGGCCTGGTTTAGGCGCGAGCCATCTGGCGATAGAAGCCGGCTTCCCTTTTTCTGTTAAAAAGACGCGAGGTTGAGCTGCGGATGATTATTCATCTTCAACCTCAAAAATCAAGAAAAATCGCCATTGAAGGACCTTCTTGCGTGCTTTCACTTGTGCCATCGCCAACAAATGTCATCTCAAGGTATGTATTTCCTCTTGAATCCTTTCAAATTTGTTGATTGTTAGCTTGATTGAATTAGGGCGAATTTTGCCCTAAAAATCGAATTGGGCGTTTTTGATTGAGCCGATTTCGAGTGAAATTGATCTTTGCATTAGGTTAGAGACCTATTTAGGAGTATAGGGGTGCTTTTAGTTTGCATTTTGGTCCCCGTTCCCGATCCCTATGCTCGAAAAACGTGAATGAGGCGAGAAACCGTCTCATTTCACAATGCCAAGTTTATTTTCTTGGGTAGTGGGTCCCACTAGGTTGCATTGTAGTTGGGAAAACCCGTATTTGCCATTTAAGGACCTTCGTTGGATGTTTGTGGGCAAAATTGGATTTTTGCCTTTTGCGACGGTCTTACGTCTGACAAAATAAGCGCCTGTTTGGGCTTGAATTAAGTCAGTTTGCCTTGAAATGGACCTTATTGGTATCTTAGGTCACCTTGAGGCGTGATAGAATCACGTATGCCTTTTTGCGGTCGTTTTTGGATTTTTGACAGGTTTAGGCTGAAATTAGCGTATGAATTGCCTTTCTGAACCGTAGAATAATCCCCATTGTGTCGGGAATGTATTTTGGGTGTTGGCAGACCTCGTATGGGTCTTGAAATGCCGTTTTTGTGGTTTTGACTCATCTTTTGCTTGAAAAGAGGGGCGAGTCGTTTTTGTGTGTTTTTTTGTGAATGGTTTGGGGCGGGCTTGCCCCTTGTTTTTGCATTGCAGGTTATGTTTTTTTGTTTTTGGGTTTATCCATTTCATGCCGTCGTAATGCCGAAATTTCGGCTGACGTTTTTTGTTTGTAGGAGAGTGTTCGGGGAGATGGGTCTGTCGCCATTTGCGACCCTAGAGGAGTTGTTCGGGTCAGGCCCGGTTAGTACTCCGGTTAGCACGCCCGCCGTGGTTGTGGCGGACGTCACTGAGGAGGAGAGACCTCCTGAGCAGACTGTTGGGGCCTCAGGGGCCGTCGAGGAGCGTGAGGAGCCCGTTGTTAGGGCTGTTAGCACTGGTAGAGCTCAGACTGGGGCTGAGGCGGGTACCTCCGGGAGGAGGGTTTCTTCGAGGGAGCGACGTCCTCGGGCGACTAGGCGGACGTTGCGGGACGTCAACAGGGTCGTTGAGTTGGGCCCTATCCACCACGTTGAGTCTCGCAGTCATAAGAGGCGGAGAGCGGAGACAGCCGAGGACGATGCTGACGCCGCGAAATGGAGAGCGAGTTACGGACCCCGCGGGGTTGCTTTTACGGGCGGCGCCAGAGTGGGCCGAGGGTTTCGACGGTAGCCAGCTGTTGTTTCGACTGGACCGACACCTTTCCTACCGTGCTCACGAGGGCATGGTGAGTCGTATTCCCTGGTTGAATTTTTGTCATTTTTGAAGTGTCGAGCCTAAAAAGGCATTCTGACGTTGTCTGCATTTTTGATTTCGGGGAGATCGGCACCATGAGGACTTTCTCGGGCTTCTCTCTCGCTTGGGCCTCTACGACGTTCTCCGAGCTGGGTCGAGGGCGTTGATAGAGAGGTCGGCTTTTGGGCCGTTGGTGGCCGCTTGGCGGGACATTCACAGGTCCCCGATTAGGTCGAACCTGTGTTTGATCCGCGCTATGTTGGATCGGTACTGGGACACAACGTCGTCGTTCCACATGGAGTTTGGGGAGGTCGGCGTGACTTTAGAGGACTTCGCCATGGTATCCAGCCTTCCCTGCGGCGAGTTGCCCATTGAGTTTACCGCGACACCGGAGAGTGTGTCCTCTCTGCGCGGTTCTTTCGCTTTGATCGGCACTGCTTTGCCGGAGCCTTCCGACGTCACCCCGTACCTGATTGCGAGTTCCTACGTGAAGGACCATTTCACTGAGAGGATGGCGGGTGTTGTTCCGGCGCCGTTGGCGAGCCCGGAGGCAGAGGTTGAGGCCGACGCGTGGGAGGCGCGGCTGTGGTTGTGGTACTTCTTGGGTGCCACGTACTTTGGTGACAAGGGCGAGCGCTTGTCGGCCAAGGTGCTTCCTCTTCTTGCCGACCTTGACACTTTGGGTTGGTTTGACTGGGTTAAGCCGGCTTTGCGAGTTTTACCCGGTACTTGCACGCGGCGGTGCGTCCGGAGACAGTGGGAGCGGGTAGTGCTCCTGCTCTGGTTGGTCCCGACCTCATCTTCGAGGTACGAGCGCTTTTTTGTGGTAGTTTTTTTTTAGTTTGATTTTGATTTTGACTTTGGCAATTTCTGAGAAATTGGCTAATTTGTGTTTGCTGTGTTTGATTACAGGCTTGCTTATATGCTTACTTCACTCCTCTGCGTCCGGGGACTATAGACGGTGTTCCCTCGGCTTACCCTGCTGTGAAGGGTTAGACGGTGTGTCGGAAGAAGTCGACCAAGTTGCCTTACGAGGACTGCAGGTGTCGCGTGAACAAGCTTCGGGTTGCTGATGTAAGTTCTTGTTCTCTTCCCCTTTTCCCTTAGATAGAGATAGGATGATTAGGTAGCCGAAGGAGCCCCCATTTAGCTGAGCAGCTTTGTTTCGAATGCAGTTTGTTGGGCGGCCATGAGAGCACTACACGGGTGTGCTGGCTGTCATCACGGAGCACTTGCGACCTCGCAGCTCCCGGTTTGGTACTTGGGCGAGCGTCTAGTTCGCCAATGCTTTACCGAGACTTTCGTCGTGCTGGTTGACCCGCCTGGGGTGCTGTTCCAGGAGTCGACTCTTGATGAGGTTGAGGAGCACCTTCACGGTCAGGGAGGTGAGGAGCTGTTGTTGCGGGACGCCGACTACGACACCTTCCGGTTGTCGAAGCTTGCTTGGTAACCGATCGAGGTATGTTTTCCTCTTTTCTTTTGCTTTCGTTGCCTCTCTTGATAGGAGGGTTTGTCATTTTTGATGTGGATCCAAATGGCAGGGTGTCGATCCGCTGATGAGGACTCAGCCCCCAGCTTTCCCGACGGAGACCACTTTTCAGGGGCCGGGTGGCGAGGAGCTTCAGTTGCGCTTATCGGAGCCTGCGGTGGCCGAGGTGGCCGATGCCGACATGGAGTGGAGGTTGACTGTTCTGAGGGTGATTTCCTGACTTGAACATTCTCTCCATTTATACTTTGCCTTACATTGTTTTGAAGGACATTTTTGTTTTGTAGGTGACGACTGTTAGTCACCAGAACTTGTGGCGGATGGCCAACCGCTGGAGGGCGCTTGCTGGTGACCTGGCTAAGAGGGAGGCTCGGCTTTCTCAGGTACGTTTTGTGTGTTTTATTTCATGTAGTTGGTGTTGTATTTCACTTTTTTAGATCTTGAGGATCTGTTATTGTGTTTTGCAGGGCACTGCGGATCCGGCGGAGCTCGCTCGGGTCCGTGCTGAGTTTGGGGCAGCCCGGTCGATGATCGAGGCCCAGGGGTTGGGGATTACCCGGCGAGACCAGGAGTTGAGGCATCACGAGGACACGTTGCGGAGCCGAGACGCGGAGATTGCCTCTCTGAAGGCTCAGTTGGCTGCAGCGGAGGAGCTTCACGTCGAGATGGAGTGTGAGACGCTGGAGAGTTTCCCTGGGAGGGAGTCTGAGCTGGTGGTGGTTTCTGCGTTGGCGGCGACTCCTAGTGAGACCAGGACTGGTTCGACGGGAGACGTCGAGTAGTTGTTGTAGTTTGTACGTGTCTTGGACTCTTGTTTGTACATATTTACATTTTGCGTGAGGCGGTCTGTATATATGTGTTTTTGGATTGTGGTTTATTTTGTGATTTTTGGCTTTTTTGTGTTGTGTTTCGGAGGAGCGCTATCGGCTGTTGATTCTCCTTTTGCTTTGCACCAGTTCCTGCATCGTTAGTGTAGAAAACAGGCAGGAGATAGCACATACGCATAAACACAAACTCGTAAAAAAAGCATTTGATTGAAAAAACAAAAAATTAACCAAGATGACTTGAAGTTAAAATTTGAAATTTTGAAATGACTTTTGAAAATTCCCTGACAAGTCGTCACGTTTGGAATTCAAATGGAATTGATTTGAGAATTTGAGCAATTAACTCGTGTCGTGAATTAAATTGCATCGAAATTTTTGAAAATTGACTCGAAAAATATAAAACTCAAACCGTCAGGAAAGAATTTTAGAAAAGGATTTTTGCGAGTATGTTTGGTTTTTGATGTCGAGGCTCAAATTTGTGAGTGCTTGAATTTTTGACGAAAATTGATGTCGTGTTATCAATTTTCAATTTTGATTTTTGTTGGAAAATTGCAAAAAAAGCGAAAAGAATTCGGCGTTCGACTGACATGGAAACGATCCATCGCGGATCGGGCGACTAGCCCTTCCCCCCTTTAAAAAAAAAAGAAAAATCCGTATGTTTAAAGATGCGTCATGGAAACCGTGTCGGATTTCGTAAAACGCGAAAACAAGGAAATGTGAGTGTGAGGAAACACAAAATTTCCTGAATCATCCCGAAGAGGCGCGAGGTTCCTGGCGGGAGGTTTGAGGTGTCAGGAGAAAACATATGTTGAAAGAGACAAGTCAACAACGGGAATCCTGGGAAATCCTCAAAGAGGCGCGAGCAGCTTGGTGATGGAAGCCAGCTCTCCTCTTTTTAGGAAAAATGCGCTGATCATTTTGTATAAATAGGGACGTTTGCGCTTCATTGTTTCATCATCCGAAACACAAAAACATCTCCACAAAACCTCTTCTTCTTCCACAAAAATATTTCATGGATGCTTTTGAGAATGCATTGCGACAATGGTGTCGGGATTTGTCGCCTCCCGAGAAGTATCAACTCGATTGCATGGGAGTTGGTCAATTATTGGTGCTTCGTCAAGTCAAGGTGCAACCTTCGTTTCTTGAAGCATGTTCTCGGTTTTGGGATTCGAAACATCATGTTTTCGTTTTCCCGAAAGGTGAAATTTGTCCTCTTGCCGGAGCAATTGGAGCCATTGGTGGGTGGCCGGGTTGTGTTCCGGTGCTTCCTCCGACTCGGTTGTGCTACAAGGAGAAATTCCGTTCCATGTTGGGCTTGTCAACAAGCCAAGTCAACTTTCTTCTTGCGCCACACGGTGTGGATATGTTGCCTCTTATTAACATCTTTTCAAACCGATTAGATGCTAATGTCTCGGAGGTGGCTAGGAGAAGGGCTCTTGCATTTTGACTTGTCCATGTGTACCTCTTTGTTGATGTCTTGAGGAAGGAGGGGCCGAAATGCCATGGTAGCATGACCCTTATCCATGTGATTGAGCAAATGGAGCACGGTAGAGATCCATCATGGTTGGTGCTTGGAGAGATTATCCCTCTTTTGGATCGCCAAGGATCCTCCAAGTGTGGCTATTGGAGAGGCTAAGGTATGTAGAGCCTCCGGTTAATCCTTCTTCTTATTCCTTCCGTCATCTTACCATGAGGAAGAAGTTGTACCCGGATAGTTTTACTTCCACCGAGGCCTATTGGGCCGCATGGTTGGCGGAGGAGGGTGGTCCTCATATCCGTTGGGTGGTGCCGTGGTGGTACTTGAGGTCCTTCACGGGGTTGCCCGCTTCGGGTGCTAGTCCCCGTTCTTTGATGGTGGTGGGTTTGAAGGTTGTTTCCTTCATATATCCCGGAAGGCTCATGAGGCGTCAACAAAAGGTGCCCGTTCAAGATACTCTTGTTCAAGAGAATGTGTTCCGGAACTCCGAGCTTGTGGAATTCTTTGAAAGGTGATGGGCCACTCGGCTGCTTTGGGAGGTGCCAAACCCTGCTGCCACGACATGGGTGACTCCCGCTTATGTCAAATGGTCATGTGCTCCGTCCTTGGAAGAGAGATCCAAATTTCGTAAGGACGAGGTTGTCGACTTGAAGTATCGAGAGGTCGGCAAGGCCAAACGCGCCTTTTTTGAGGATTATGTTGATGGAGCTACTCCTGATGTGATGAGACCACCGAAGAGGAGGAGTTCCGGCCCCAAGAATATGGTGGGACGTGCATTGGATCGTCTTGGGTCGAATATGGGGTCTTGTGCTAGACCGGAGGCCGTCGCCGTCCTAGATCCGTTGAGGATCCCTTCCGAGGAAAAAGTCCATGCTAGGCGGGCCAACAAGAAGAACAAGGGGAAGATGTACCCCGAGGGAAAAGGCAAGGGTAGAATGGAAGAGTGAAGACCTCCATTACCCGTTTTATTATTATGTTGTATTATTGTTGTGAGTTTTTATTATGTTGTACTAGCTAGTTATTGTGTGTTTTGTGCTAGTTTTACTATGTGAGGTGTTTTAGTTGACACCTTAGCTTCGACAAGTGGTGAACGCTTATTTCTTCCATCCATTTGGTAAAGGCAATTCGATTTGAATCGTCCTAAACATTTGCACTTGGGAAAGTGGTATTTTGTGGAAAGGGAGAAAGGCTCATTTTTGTATTTTTGTGGGAAAGGGAATGGTTTTCCCTTTCTCTTTTTTTATGGGGATATTTTTTTTGATTGTGGGAATGGTTGTATCCTTCTTGTGTAAAAAAAGGCTGCCTACGTATTCACCTGAAGAGGTGAAATCAAACCATGATCGTAGTTGAAATGTTTTGTGAATTTGATTGGGTTTTGTGGTTGTATTCCTAAGGCATATGAGGGACTGCCTACGTATCAACCTGAAGAGGTGAAATCAAACCATGCTCGTAGTTCAGGGGGTTTGGTTTTTGTAGTGCAAATAGACGTTGCGTTTGACGGATCAAAGGACATTCAAAACAGGCAAAGTGCCGCAGCTTAGACTCGATAAAACATGCAATTTCAAATCAGAATGTATTGAGGAACTTGACTTGAAAAGGGTTGAGGTCGATGCTAGTTGTAAAACTAGGCTAGGTTGTTGGTTGATAGGGTTCAAGGGTAGTATTTATTGAGTTGGTCTAGGTTGGTCGGGTTTGTAAAGTCCTCCCCGTCTAGGTCACTCAGTCTCACTGCGCCCCCAGAAAGTATTTTCTTGACCAGGTATGGGCCGGCCCAGTTGGGTTTGAATATTCCCCTCGGATCGACGGGTAATGGTGCTCGGACTGACTTGATGACCAAGTCGCCCTCCCGGATGTTTCGGGGTTTAACCTTCTTGGTGAATGCCCGTTGTATACGTCGTTGGTATAGCTGGACGTTGTGCAAGGCGTTGAGTCGCCGTTCGTCAAGAAGAGTGAGTTGTTCGTACCTTCGACGGGTCCATTCCGCCTCAGGGACTTAACTCTCCAGTAGGATGCGTAGAGAAGGGACCTCTAACTCTACCGGTTGAACCGCCTCCATACCGTATGCTAGGTAGAAGGGTGTGGTGCCTGTCGGTGTTCGAATGGAGGTTCGGTATCCCTAGAGTGCGAATGGGAGTTTGCTCGGCCAATCGCGGTAGTTGTCTTGCATTTTCTTGATAATGGTAACAAGAGTTTTGTTCGCTACCTCCACCGCTCCGTTGGTTTGGGGGTGGTAGGGGTATGATCGATGTCGCTTGATTTTGTACTTGTCCAGCAAGGCTTGAGTTTCCGCCCGGAAGTGAGAGCCTTGATCGCTGATGATTTCATGGAGTACCCCATATCGACAGATGATGTTGTTTTGAATGAACTTGGCCACTTGTTTGGCGGTCAAGACTGCATATGACTGCGCTTCCACCCATTTGGTGAAGTAGTCGATGGCGACGAGGACGAAGCAATGCCCCTTGGTGCCTATCGGGTTGACTTTCCCGATGATGTCGATGCCCCAGGTTGAGAATGGCCAGGGTGATGTCATGGTGTATAAAAGGGACGGTGGTATGTGTTGTATGTTGGCGAAGATTTGGCAATTGTGGCAATGTTTGACGTAGTTACGACAATCGGCTTCCATGGTTGTCCAGTAGTAACCTAGCCGCATGATTTTCCGTGTAAGCATCATTGCACACATGTGAGGGCCACATTCTCCGTCGTGAACCTCTCCCATGACCTTCTTGGCTTTGTGATGGTCAATGCAAAGGAGGAGAATTCCTTGGGGTGTTCTTTTGTAGAGTTGATTTTGGTTTATCACGAATTGTGATGCAAGTAAACGGATGGCTCTTTGTCCTCTTTGATCAGAGTTGGGAGGAAATTCGTTTTTGGTTTTGTAATTGAGGATGACTTGGTACCAAGGTTCATCATGGCTTTCCTCGTCATCGATAATGGCACAAATGTGAGCTGGCTCGCTCCGTCTTTTGACATATAGGGGCATCGATGTCATGTCGTCAGGTATGTTGACGAGCGCGGCAAGTTTTGCCAGGGCATCAGCAAATTGATTTTTCTCTCGCGGCAAGTGGAAGTAGTCGACTTGGTCGAAGAATTTGGCCTCTTGATTGATCTTTGCTCGATAGGGAGCTAAGCTGTCAGATCGGATTTTCCATGATCCGGATACCTGATTGATGATGAGTAAGGAATCGCCATGGACCCTCAGTATCTTGATGCCAAGTGTGATGGCTGCTTGTAGGCCAATGAGACATGCTTCATATTCAGCGGCGTTGTTGGTGACGGCGAAGTCTAGCTTGACCGAGATCGGAACATGTTCTCCCTCTGGTGATATTAGTAGTATCCGTACCACGAAGCCTCTCAGATTAGATGCACCATCGAAGTACAGGTCCCATGCGTCGGAGTCGGCACAAAGGATGTCTTCGTCAGGAAGTGACCATGTGTCGGTCGTTAGATCCTCGTTGACGGGATTTTCTGCTAGGAAATCGGCGACTGCTCTTCCCTTGATAACCTTGAGGGGTACAAACTTGAGGTCAAATTCGGATAGCATGAGTGTCCATCTAGACAGCCTTCCGTTTAGTACGGGTTTTTCGAAGATGTATTTAACCGGGTCCATCTTGGAGTAGATGTGTGTTGGGGTTGGTGTCCTTAACAGTTAGTGCAAGGACTTATAAACCTCTAAAAGGATCAAAGGGCATACTTTGGTATTATTATCAGTTGATCCACGTTTATCAATAACGGTTGGCTTGCTAGATAAGTTTGACGTTATTGTCATACAGATGGCGGTGATCAACTGGTCCCTAAAAGTCACACCTATAGGATACGTTCGAGAGATGTGACGGTATGAAAATACTGTCATGTAGATGCCAAAATTGACTAACCAGTTAGTCCGAGTTATTTGACTAGTAATTAGTCAAATATGTGATGTTGAGATATTATATTTAATACGGATTAAATATCATGGGCTAAGGCGAATTAACCAGTTAATTCGTAAAATTAAATATACGTGATTTATATTTAATTAAATGTATATTAAAAATAATTATACAATACTGTTTTGTCGGACACGTATTAATAATTCAGCTAACCCGTATTATTAGCTGATGCCTTAATTTCCGATAACCGATAACAGTTTATAAAAACCGCGTCATATACATTTAGCCATTAGGGTTCGGACTACGAGTCAAATAGAAGAGGAAATGGAAAAGCCCATTTCCTCCCCATGGACTCGGCTTGGCCGAATTAGGAGAACAAAAAGGAGAGCCTCCTCCTTCATGTTGACCTAATCGTCAT
The DNA here is from genome assembly GCF_048544455.1 of Silene latifolia. Taxonomy (NCBI): domain Eukaryota; kingdom Viridiplantae; phylum Streptophyta; class Magnoliopsida; order Caryophyllales; family Caryophyllaceae; genus Silene; species Silene latifolia. The sequence continues at coordinate 86,474,391 of NC_133534.1, forward strand.
TAGTAAAAAGAATTAGGGTTTTAGAGATTAATTTTTCTCTCTGAAACTGAGATCTCTCATCTCGACAAAATTCACATCAGTTCTCCCTATATTGCAAGGCAATCGGAGAACACTGTTCTAGCACAAGGGCATATCTCGGACAAAGTCTTGGGTGCAACGATTAGGAGGAAATCGCTTTGATTTGTTCTTTACGCCGCAATTTAAAGGACCCGAGGTTGTTACTTGTTTCTTATCGTTTCTCGTTTGTATTTATGTTTTATGACCATATTCACATGTTTAAATTTACGTTATAGTCCTAAATTTAAAGGGTAGTATACGGATATTAACCCACAAGTGGTATCAGAGCGAGGCCACGTGAATTTTTCATGTGTTTTTCATAAAACGATTTTTGAAACGATGATTTTGTGCTTCAAAAACCGTGCCAAAGATATACACGGCAGTAAATTGTTTGAAACCGTGTCATGTATTACACGGTAATTTCATCTTTTTCGTTTTGTTTTTCTGCATATTGTTGTTTTATACAGAGATTATAACAATATGTCATGTTTTGTCAATTGTCAAATTTGTTTTAATGCGTTTTTGATCGAATTTGCATTTGATCTTGTCTCGAAATATGTTTTCACGAGGGTTTTGAATTTTCCAGAGATTTTTGCACTCGATCGACCATGTTTTTAATCGATCGAGTGGCTTTTTCAGTATAATTTTTGCTCGATCGAGTCCCTGCTTTGTACTCGATCGACCCTGTTCAAAACTTTTTGCTCGATCGAGTCCTTTGTACTCGATCGATCGACCGCTTTCAAAACCCCTCGCTCGATCGAGTTGTCCTCGTACTCGATCGAGTAGTTTTGAGCGATATAGGTACTCGATCGACCACCGTTTAGTCGATCGAGCACCTCTGATTAGCATACCTCTCGATCGACTTGCAGTTCGGTCGATCGAGCCCTCTGTCCCTCGATCGAGCACTTGTGTCCCTGGATCGAGGGATTTAAATCTTTAATGACTTTGAAAATTTGTTTCTTTTGATTTAAATTTTCTTTTGGCTTCAATATGTACTTTATACGGATATAGTACACTCGCTTAATAGTGAATCGGTTCACTCACGTACCATATAGTTGTTTTAAAGCGTCTTTAAAATGACGGATTGTAATGGATTAAAATTAAATGATAGAAGCGGTTTTATCACATGAATTTTAATCATTAAAAGGTGGTTTGGATAAATTTAACATAATTACGGAATTATGTCACGAATGAATTTGTTTTTAGTTGATGCTTTTTTATTTATCGTTAATTTATGAATGCCGTGAATGCCTTTTAATTACGTATTTAATTTTACAAGCGGTTGTAACTTAGTGTGGCCTTAGTAGAACGTGTTACCGAAATGATGGAACACGGTCTTGGTTGTATTTTGAGATCTCGTATCTCCGTTTTGGATTTTTCACTTGTAATTACAGTTTTAATTAGAATGTAAATAGGTTTATTTTTGTAATTTTAATTGTAATTTTTGAGAAGACCAAAGATGGAGACCGGATGCTCACTCCCGCTACCTGGATCAAGATGGAACATCAAGACAAGCTTTTCGGGTCCAACGGTGGATTCCAAAGTTGTATTATGTTCTTATACTAGGATAGGCCACACTAGGAAATTTTTATTTACGTATTGCATTCATTCTTATATTTATTTTTGCTACGATAATTTGCATCATATTCCGCCTAAAAACCAAACCACCTAATTATTGCATGAAAACTGACACATATAGAGGTCACGAGTTAGTTTTCATTGACATTCTCATGTCACACGTTTTAAAGCCATCATCCAAATAAATTCATTCACGACAGACGCTAGTTATTCGTTCACTTAAAATGAATTATAATTTTGTTGATGGGATCTTCCTCGTATAAACCAAAATTGAGAACGGTCTTTATAGGTCAAACTCCAATGAGTCCCTTCTTCGTCGGTAGGCATACTATGACCCCTTCTACGTCGGGTAAGTTGGAACCGATTGACCTATTTTATCTCAACACTATGGTCACTAAACGCGATCCCGTGACTATGGTGGACTATAGATAGGATTTTCTTGAAATCTATCGACCAAGAGTTCTTAGGAAGAATTAGCTAAACAGTTGGCTTATCAATTTACGTAAATTGAGTCTTGGGATCACTTGTATCATTCTTGAGGGAGATCAATTATGCAAGTGCGAGAGTCTACATGTTTAAAATGAATTTTAAAATAGACTTAAATCACCTCGATGAGTTGCTTATTTCGTTTTGTTTTTCTTTCTTTTTCGGTGTAGATCACGATTTTAAATCGCTAAACAACAAATGGCTGGTTCAAGTGATAACCCAATGCCAAGTGCCACATTGGACCGTGAGTCCTGGCTTCGGATCTTCATGAGTCGGATGAATCGTCTACTCGATCAAGAATGATGGATCCAACTTCGCGGACCGGGAGGCGGCATTACGGAATCTTGCGCGCCGACGGAAAGCTCGGATATCGCTGAGCCCATGCCGTTAAACCCAGGCCCCACGGCCGGAATAAACGAGATCGACAAGTATAACGATTTCGCCTTGGAAGCGGGTGCGGTTAAAAACGTACTCATTTTTGCAATGGAACCCAATTTGCAGAAACGCTTCATAGCCCAAGGTGCAAACAAGATTTTCACCACGCTCACTAAGGAATTCTCGAAAGCACCGAGAATCGTGACCTATGAGCATACCACTCGCTTCTTTGATGCGAGACTCCGGAAGGGCCAACCGGTTAGCCCACACACATTCTCAAAGCATGATTGAGAATGTCGAGAAACGGAGACCTTTAATCGTAACATCAGCGAGAACATTGTTATCGACCGCATGCTTCACTCACTCCACGATGGTTTTTCGCAATTTAGAGCGAATTACTATATGAATGATTTGAAGAAAACTCCGCATGAATCGCACTCCCTTCTCGTATGCAGACCGAGAAGGACATGAAGTTCAGTGGGAGCTCGAAACAGGATGTTCTCGTTGTGTCAAACAAAGGGAAAGGTAAGGGCAAAGCTCCGGCAAACCTACTTGAGAGGTAAGGCGAAGTTCAAGAAGTCGGGTTCGGGTAAGAGTGGGCCTGGTGAGTCGAGTAACTCATCGAGGCATGACAAAGAGCAAGAGTGAAAACATGGAATGCCACCATTGCCACAAGATTGGGCATTGGAGACGCACATGTCCTGTTTATCATGAGGACTTAAAGGCAGGTCGTGTTAAACCCGTTGGTATGTCTTCTCTCTCTTCTACTTTTATTCACATGATTGAGATTAACCACGCAAGTTACGGAACTTGGGTACTTGATATTGGTTGTGGTTCTCATCTGTGTAATCATGTGCGGGGGCTCCGAAACATCGAACCCCTCGTAAAGGGTGAGGTGGACTGCGTGTTGGGAATGGAGCAAGAGTAGTTTGCCATATCCAAGGGGACATATGTGATCCGACTTCCAAGCGGATTTGAGTTGTCATTATATGACTGCTATTATGTACCTAGTCTTTCCAAAAACATTATTTCGTTTTGCGCTTGATAAACTTGGTTTTTCATTTGTAATAGAAAACAATGCTTGCATTTTCTCATTACACGATATGATTTACTGACAAGGCGTCTCCATGAACGGAATATATGTTTTAGATCGGACCACGGAAATATTACACGTAATGAATAAAAAGTTAAAGGTTGGTGACAAAGATCAAACGTATCTATGGCACTCCCGTATGGGACACATTAATGAGAAACGCGTAAAAAAGCTCATCAAACATGGAGCTATCTCGGCCTTTGATTTTCAATCATTTGGCACGTGTGAATCATGTCTCATCGGTAAAATGACTCGGATTTCCTTCAAAGGTGTTGGAATGCGCGCTGCTGACCTATTAGGGCTCATACACACGGATGTATGTGGTCCTATGTCAATCACCGCACGAGAAGGCTATAGGTATTTCATCACTTTCACGGACGATTTAAGTAGATATGGCTATGTCTATTTAATGAAGCACAAAAGTGAATCCTTTGAGAAATTCAAGGAATACCAAAATAGGGTACAGAACCTATTAGGTAGAAAGATTAAAACACTGCGTTCAGATCGTGGTGGCGAGTATCTTTCTCACGAGTTTGATCAACACCTAAAAGATCGTGGGATTGCCCTACGTTAACTCCACTGGAACACCTCGGCTGAACGGTGTGTCCGAACGGAGAAATCGAACACTACTTGATATGGTTCGATCCATGATGAGTCACACGATATTACCTGATTCATTATGGGGTTATGCTCTTATGTCAGCCGCTCTAATACTTAACCGAAGTCCGTCTAAAGCTGTTGACAAGACTCCATATGAACTATGGAAGGGAACGGTCCCTAACTTGTCCTTTATACGGGTTTGGGGCTGCGAGGCTTATGTCAAGTGGAGACCTGAAGATAAGCTCGGCCCGCGATCGGTCAAGACATACTTTATAGGTTATCCTAAAGGATCACGTGGTCATTACTTTTATTCGCCAACCGAACAACGTGTTTTTGTTGCGGCTAGTGCGACATTCTTAGAGAAGGAATTTCTCGAGAATGCAAAGAGTGATAGAACCTTCGACCTGTCGGAGATTCCAGAACCAAACACCGAGCAACCATTGGAGGAACCTGTTCCTTCAATCCCGGCTGCGGTGAATATTCCTGAGGAACCTAGGAGGTCGGGAAGAGTCTCTATTCCTCCGGACAGATACATCGGTATGGTCGAGGAACATGACATAGATGACGTTCTACTCTTAACGAGTAGTGAACCCGCAACCTATAAAGGTGCCATGACCAGTTCTGACTCAAAGCTATGGCTTGAGGCCATGCAATCCGAGATGGACTCCATGTATGAGAACAACGTGTGGGATCTTGTTGACTTACCTGCTAAGGTTCGTCCCCTTCAATGCAAATGGCTTTACAAGATAAAGCATTCTGTGGAAGGTCAACAAGATATCTACAAAGCACGACTAGTTGCTAAAGGTTTCACCCAAGTGCCAGGTTTGCACTACGATGAGATTTTTGCACCCGTAGTCATGCTGCGTTCCATTCGGATTATCTTAGCGATCGCCGCTTTTCATGACTATGAAATTTGGCAAATGGATGTGAAAACCGCCTTCTTAAACGGCTTTTTGGAGGAAGAGTTGTACATGGTACAACCCGAAGGTTTCATCGATCCTAAACATCCTAAGAAAGTGTGCAAGCTTAAGCGTTCCATTTATGGACTTAAGCAAGCATCAAGGAGTTGGAATCATCGCTTCGACCAAGTGATAAAAGACAATGGATTTACTCGATCTGTCGAGGAACCATGTCTATATATCAAGTCGAGTGGGAGCAAGATTGTCTTCCTAATATTGTACGTTGACGACATACTCCTGATTGGGAATGACATACCTCTCTTAACTTCGGTGAAAGTATGGTTGAAAAACCATTTCTAGATGAAAGATCTGGGAGAGGCACAGAGAATTCTAGGCATCCGTATCTATCGAGATAGATCACGACGGATGTTATCTCTCAGTCAGGAGTCTTACATAGACAAAGTCCTAGAGAGATTCAGCATGACTAACTCCAAGAAGAGGTTCCTTCCCATGTCCCCAGGGGTGCATTTGAGCAAGTCTCAGGCACCAGAGACACCGGAAGAGAAAGAGCGCATGGCACGGATACCTTAGGCCTCGGCAATAGGATCTATCATGTATGCCATGATATGCACACGTCCGGACGTGGCATATGCATTGAGTATGACAAGTCGATTCCAACAGCAACCAGGTGAACCACATTGGTTGGCTGTCAAGAACATTCTTAAGTACCTCCGGAGGACTAAAGATTGGGCATTGACTTATGGAGGCGAACAAAAGCTATGCGCAACCGGTTACGCAGATGCTAGCTTCCAAACGGATCGAGATGACTCGAAATCTCAGTCTGGATTCGTTTTTACTCTTAATGGCGCTGCAGATCACCTGGAAGAGTTCGAAACAAAACATTAAGCAGATTCTACGATCGAGTCCGAGTACTATGCGCGTCGAAGCAACAAAGGAAGCGATATGGATGCGTCAATTCTTACATGGACTATCTGTAGTGCCTAGTTCGAATGACCCGATCACCATCTATTGCGATAATAGTGGTGCCATCTTCCAAGCTAAGGAGCCAAAGTCTAGCAACAAATCTAGACATGTACAACGGAAAGCTCATCTAATCCGGGATTACGTGGAGCAAAAGGAAGTAGTGATAGAAAAGATTGCTACTGATGATAACATAGCAGATCCTCTCACTAAAGCATTGCGACAAGATAAGCATGAAGGGCACGTTAATTCCATGGGAATTAAACGTGTTCCTGAGTTGTAGTACTCTTTTATGGATCAGATTCATTCTCCTTGTACTCTATACGACATCATCGTTTTGATATTTTATATATATATATTTTGTTTTTCATGTGGAATTGTACGACAATTTTGAACACCACAAAGTGAACTGAACAAACATCATATCTTGTTAGTCCTTAATTTCCCACATGAGCTGATAACTCTGGCAATTATTCTGTGACGTTGGTTGATGGTGGGTTCAACGAGACATAAGTCAACCGGTTGACTGACCAATCACAGAGGCGATTTATACGGATATTTCGTAGGACACAATTGTGACATCGACGTGGAGTCCTAAATGTTTTACAACATTCGTTGCCCGGTCGTGGATAGGACTTCCATGGTGATCCTAAGAGTCGATTCTTAGACTATCGACTGTCTCTTGAGACTACGGCAGATTTTGGGTGACTTTGGTTTCTTTCTCACGGTCATCCATGTGAGGGGGCCAAGTAGATTTTTTCGGGTCATTTCATCTTTGTGCTTAGATCGGAAGGAGTCGAGTTGAAGGAAATATTCAGCCTTTATCGGGTACTCGATATTTCTCAGGGCCACTCGAGGAGTCAGAATCGAAATGCATGGCCATGCTCGGATACGGATTCGTTTTATCGGTTAAGTTACTCTCTAGTCGGGGAAACCACTCTAGATACAGATCGATTGTAAAATACGACCTTTGTGGATCCAGATCTGCAAATTGTTTTACATTGAGTGGGAGAAATTTTAAATGAATATGAGAATCGGTTATCGCACGTACACTTGTACGGACAAGTGGGAGTTTGTTGGAGCTTGTGTCCTCCAGTTAGTGCGGATAACGTCATTGCACATACACTTGTACGGACAAGTGGGAGCTTGTTGGGGTTGGTGTCCTTAACAGTTAGTGCAAGGACTTATAAACCTCTAAAAGGATCAAAGGGCATACTTTGGTATTATTATCAGTTGATCCACGTTTATCAATAACGGTTGGCTTGCTAGATAAGTTTGACGTTATTGTCATACAGATGGCGGTGATCAACTGGTCCCTAAAAGTCACACCTATAGGATACGTTCGAGAGATGTGACGGTATGAAAATACTGTCATGTAGATGCCAAAATTGACTAACCAGTTAGTCCGAGTTATTTGACTAGTAATTAGTCAAATATGTGATGTTGAGATATTATATTTAATACGGATTAAATATCATGGGCTAAGGCGAATTAACCAGTTAATTCGTAAAATTAAATATACGTGATTTATATTTAATTAAATGTATATTAAAAATAATAATACAATACTGTTTTGTCGGACACGTATTAATAATTCAGCTAACCCGTATTATTAGCTGATGCCTTAATTTCCGATAACCGATAACAGTTTATAAAAACCGCGTCATATACATTTAGCCATTAGGGTTCGGACTACGAGTCAAATAGAAGAGGAAATGGAAAAGCCCATTTCCTCCCCATGGACTCGGCTTGGCCGAATTAGGAGAACAAAAAGGAGAGCCTCCTCCTTCATGTTGACCTAATCGTCATTAGTAAAAAGAATTAGGGTTTTAGAGATTAATTTTTCTCTCTGAAACTGAGATCTCTCATCTCGACAAAATTCACATCAGTTCTCCCTATATTGCAAGGCAATCGGAGAACACTGTTCTAGCACAAGGGCATATCTCGGACAAAGTCTTGGGTGCAACGATTAGGAGGAAATCTGCTTTGATTTCTGTTCTTTACGCCGCAATTTAAAGGACCCGAGGTTGTTACTTGTTTCTTATCGTTTCTCGTTTGTATTTATGTTTTATGACCATATTCACATGTTTAAATTTACGTTATAGTCCTAAATTTAAAGGGTAGTATACGGATATTAACCCACAATGTGGACCGAGTAGCTGAGCATGTAATGCCGCAGCTTCTTTGTTGACCATACTAGGGCAAGGCATGTCTTTTCCAGTTGGGTATACCTCGTCTCATACTCAATGAACTTTTTGCTGATGTAGTAGATGGCTCCCTCCTCGTTGCCAACTGTTTGTGCGAGCATTGCTCCCATGGCTGTGTCAGTAACAGTCAGGTATAGGGATAGAGGAATCCCTGGTTGGGGTGGCATGCGGACAGAAGGTTTAGATAGGATTTCCTTTATCCTGTCGAACGCCTTCTGACAGTCGTCGTCCCAATCGGTGTGATCGTAGGCACGAAGCTTCTTGAATATCGGTTCACAGATCATAGTGAGCTTGGCAATGAACCGGCTGATGTATTGAACCTGGCCGAGAAATCCCTGAATCTCCTTCTCGTTCCTAGGCCGAGGCATTTGTTGAAGGGCTTTGATTTTGGTTGGATCAATCTCAATGCCTCTTTTGCTAACGACATGTCCCAAGAGTTTTCCGGAGGTGACCCCGAATGCACACTTCTGAGGATTTAGTCTCATGTTATATTTCCGCAGACGAGTGAAGAATTTCCGGAGGGCATTGATGTGGCCGTCCCGTTCTTTTGATTTGACAATCATGTCATCGACATATACCTTTACCTCCTTGTGCATCATATCATGTAGGAGAGTGGTAGCGGTTCTTTGATAGGTTGCTTCGGCGTTGATGAGGCCGAAAGGCATGACCATGTAGCCCACTGTGTGGTGAACCCAGTTTTGTGCATGTCTTCCTCAGCCATTTTAATCTGGTTGTACCCAGCATACCCGTCCATGAATGATAGGAGAGCATGTTCGGCAGTGTTGTCGACCAGAATGTCAACATGTGGCAAAGGGAAGTCGTCCTTTGGACTCGCCTTGTTCAGATCCCTGAAGTCGACGCAAACTCGAATTCTTCCGTCTTTCTTTGGTACCGGCACAATGTTGGCCACCCAATCCGAGTATTCAGACACTTTGATGAACCCAGCCTTTAACTGTTTGTCCACCTCTTCTTTGATTTTTAGGGCCCATTCAGGACGCATCCGGCGTAGCTTCTGTTTCACAGGTTTAGCCCCAGGTTTAATGGGTATCCGGTGCTCTGCAATTTCTCTGTCAATCCCAGGCATATCTCTGTAAGACCAGGCGAACACGTCCTTGTATTCGTGGAGGAGGTCAATGAACTGTTGTCTTTCCGAGGGGTCCAGGGTTGTCCCTATCCTAAGTTCTTGAGGTGTATTGTCGGTTCCTACGTTTATAGGCTCGGTTTCCTCAATGATGGGGGTTCTGGTTTCCCGCTTGTCAAGTTCTTTGGCTAACTGAGGTGGGTAGTCGCTTAAGTCAAATTCCTCATAATCATTCAGAATCGCATTGCAGTTAAAGTGAGACGAGTCATAAGCAAACTTAGCGTTCATTAAGTTTACACGAGCGAATAGCTCGGAAAGGACAGACATCTCGTGGTCAGTCAGAGGCGACACGACAGAGGAAGTGGCCCCTGGAACAGGCTCCAGGTTGTCACCTTTCATTGGAGTGGGGGTGACCTTAGTAGACTCAGCCTCTGAATCAGCCACGATTTTGTGATAAAACAGTGGGAAGGGGACCTTGACTGGGACATCATGAGTGTTAAAAGCTATGACAGACTCTGACTCCGACTCAGACTCAGACTCAGATCCTTCTTCACTTCCCTTCTTGAACATAGGGCCTTCTCCAGTTGTTATCTTGAGAATGCGGCCTTGACGATCGGTCCATTTGTTGGTTTTCCTCCCACCGGGAAGCTTTCCGGTCGATGATCGAGATCAAGGCGGTTGGATCAAACTGGTTGTCTTTCAGGGCGATGTTGATAATGTCCTCATAGTCCAGGTGCTTGACGTTATCTTCCCCAAATAGGAGTGTGACAGCCTGTCCGTCAAGGCATGGTGACGGCTTGGACTCAGTTGATGCAGCTTCGATGTCGTCAGGGATAAAGTAGCAGTCCTGGAAAACTTCCACTCCCGGGTATCTAGCCTTTGCCACAGAGTCATAGATCGGCTCTGGAAAGCCGTGGTATAGTTCCGACTCTCCCTCGGGGACAAAGTATCCGTTGAGAGTCAGGTGGTATGGACGGAGGATGACTCCGTGCTTCTTGCATTTTCGGATTAGGAGGTTCATCTCCCGGATATCTTCGTCAGTAGGTTCGTATCCCAGCCCAAAGGGAATGTTGGGGACCTTAGCCTGTTTCAAGGGAGTCAATGGGTCCTTTAGTGGATTGAACGGCAAACCCGGGAAATATCCTTGACGCATCATGATACGGTTGATCGTGAGGTTGGTGAACGGGTCATCCTCAGAGGTTGCCAATTCATCAGTTATGGCGTTCACGACTTGGAAACCCCATATTTCATTGTCGTCCTCCTCAATGGCTTGGGAGGCTACCCCTCTTCTCATAACTGCTTTAATTGGGGAAGCGAGGATCGTGATCGTTTTTCCGTTGAAGGGGACCCTGATCTTTTGGTGGAGCGGTGATGTGACCGCCTTGACGGCGTGAATCCAGGGGCGCCCCAGGAGCATGTTGAAGGACGCGTCGATGTCGACCACTTGAAAACTGGTTTGTCTTTCCAATGGCCCAGTTGCGACGGTCAAAGTGACTAGCCCAGCGTCCTTGCGACGAGTGCCGTCGTAGGCGCGTACTCCTTGATTCGTTGGGATTAAATCGGATTCCTTGATACCCAGCCTGTGGGCAGTTTTGAGAGGAATGACATTCACGGCGGAACCGTCATCCACGAGGACCATTGGTATATTCTTTTGGAGGCATTGTACGGTGATGTACAGGGCCAAGTTATGATTGGCTCCGAATAAGGGAATGTCCTCGTCGGAGAAGACGACCGGGTTACTCAGATCAGGGGCGTCTCTCGTCATGTGTGCGACTATTTCTTCTGGGGAAGAGGTGGAGGGCACGGTTAACTTTCCCAAGGCCTGCAGCAAGGCCTGTCGATGCTCAAAAGACGTTGCGATCAGTTGCCAAATTGAGATTTCGGCTTTTGCTTTCTGGAGCTGTTTCAGGATTAAGTTCTCGGGGGCCTTTGGTTGAGTGTCCACCTCTGGGACGATTTGGTCATTCGTTGTTGGAACGGCTGTTGAGTTGCTCGGATTCTGATAGGGACGTCCGGACCGGGTGAGATGTCCGATTTCCTTCGTCCGCTTTTCCTTCCCTGGGAGGATATAGACATCCTAAACATCATCCCGCCATATGCCGTTAATTTCAGGGTCTCGGGGATACCTTGGAGGGGTATTCCTCGGTGGGTAATTCTTGTGGGGAATATTTTTGTGAGGGCGATTTTTGTGAGGGTAGTTATTTTGAGGCTAGTTATTTTGAGGGTAGTTATCGTGAGGCCTATGCCAGAATGGTCGCGGGAGCAATCCATCCTGGGGTGGGTAGTTTTGAATGCTTGGGGAATTCTCCCTCGGTCGCGGTGCTGGGGGATTGAAGATGAGTCGACGGTAGGCGTCGTCGAGTCGGGTGATTCTCTTAGAGAGGCTGGCTATGGCCTCCTCACCTCTTTGAAACATAGTGAGCATGGTGGCAAAGATCGAATACGAACACTCCGTCTGAAGGATCCTTTTCCAGAACATTCACCTCGTCGTCAATTGGCAAGATGAGATTAGAGCAGTCTAGGGTCGGCTCATCGTCAGAGATGGCGTGAATTCCCAGGGGATTCGTTTTGTTGTTCGGTTTAGTTGGTGCGGGTATAGGCAAATCTCCCTTCTCAATCATGTCCTGAATGAGGTGCTTGAGTTTGAAGCAATTTTCGGTATCATGCCCTTTCCCTCGATGTACTGGCAGTAGGCGTTGGGGTTCCAAAATCGGGATTTCTTGCCGTCGGCCGGGTCCGGGGTGGGCCCAATCGGTTGTTATTTCCCTTGGTCCATGAGCCTTTTCAAGGCACTTGCATAAGTCGATCCTATGTTGTTGAACACTCTCTGGGGGTGTTTAGTTTTCTTGGCAGATGGTTCGACGAGGTTAACCTCATCAATCTTGTTTGTCTGACCGTAAGGGCGAGATCCGGTTGAGGTGGATCCTTGATAACCCCTGTCAGTGGTCTTTGCTAAGACACCCTTTCGGAGGTCGTCCCCAATATGTGTCCCAAGAATCTACAGATCCTGAAAAGTTTTGATATTCTGATACCTCAGTACGTTGGCATAAACCGGGCGGAGGTTGTTGACAAACTTCTTGACCAGAGTTGATTCACTCGGCTTACTGACCAATTGAGTACTCACCCTCCTCCAGCGGGTTAGGAACTCAGTGAACCCTTCCTTGTCGTTTTGGGTTAACACCTCGAGATTACGGGTGTTGGCCTGGATTTCGACGTTGTCGGCATACTGTTTGGCAAACTCAAATGCGATCTCATCCCAAGTAGTAAGGTTTTTCGGGTCCAAGGAATAGTACCATTGGCGAGGAATCGACTCTAAAGAGGATGGGAAGATCCGGGTAAAAAGCTCCTGTTTGACCCCTTTAATGGCCATGTAGTCTTTAAAAGCACGGATATGGTTGAGTGGGTCCTCCACTCCCTTGAACTTAGGCACATCAGTCAGGGTGAAGTTGTCAGGTAACTGGTCCCCAACAGGCTCGAACCTTCGGTTGTTTTCAAGGTGGATGTTGTTACCCCGGGCTAGGAGCTGTTCTTCCAAGAGTTTCAGCCTCTTCTCAGTTTCAGTCAGAGGTGGGGTATTATGTTCCCCAGTTTCCTTGTTCTCGAGGGCGTCGATACGGGTCTCGACGCGATCCGGAGTGACCTTAAGAGCGGTAAGCAGGCTGGCTAGCTGATCAATTGTGACATCTCTGTTGTTATCATTGTTGTTGTGGTTGACAGACGAAGTTGAAGACGGGGCCATGGCTCTGAGGCTGAAAAACGGCTCACATTATAACTCAATCCGACACGGTTCCAAGACTGAACGCAGATAACACAGAGGACGAGACAAAGAACGACTCAACAAGACAGGGTGACCGTGTGTGGTCCCTCGGTGCTGACTCGATTTATGACGTGACGGTGTTTGACCGAACCTTTAACACGAGTCCAACATGACGGCGTGACGCCATTGGACGGGTCTCGTGGTGAGATGACTCATAAGTAAAGACCCATAAGTACGTTTGCTTTGACTCGATAGACACGAGGCAGAATTGGAATGGTGGACTGATGTTTTCGAAAATAGAAATTTCCAAAAAGATTCATTTGTCGCTTTAATTGACGGCTTCTGAAGATAAAGATCTCCGCAAGTCGACCAGTTGAAAAGGGTTTGTCTTAAGTTTATTTGCAAAAGACGGTTTTAGTTTGAGTCGGCTCGGAAGACAGTGCATTGTTTCCCAAGACGGTTTTGAAATTCAAAATTGTATGTTTTGAAAATCGAATTTTTTAAATGTTTAAAAAGGTCTCGGGGACGGTGCATGGTCCTCGGGATCCCGAAAGTGTCTCGAGAAAAGAGTGTGTGCTTTTCTCGGGTTTTGAGAGAGAGCCATTGTCGGCGCGAAACGGGTTAAAATCCGTGTCTAGACGCGGCGATTATAACGGCGTAAAAAGGTTATTTGAAATGGTTATACAAAACCGGGTTTGAAAATAGTCATTACGACGGCCTAGAAAGGCGTGTTGAAATGGTTATATAAAACCGAGTTTGAAGATCGTCATTACGACGGCCTAGAAAGGCGTGTTGAAATGGTTATACAAAACCGAGTTTGAAAATCGTCATTATGACGGCCTAGAAAGGCGTGTTGAAATGGTTATACAAAACCGGGTTTGAAAATCGTCATTATGACGGCCTAGAAAGGCGTGTATCGGTCAGGGAAAAGACCGAGTTTTGAAATGGCCATTATAATGGCGCGAAAAGGGTGTTTTTGAAAGTTTGAAAATGACACGGAACGACTTATCATCAGATAGCACATAAGCACTCACAGTTCATTATATTATGCATTATGCTGACACGGGTTTTGGTTTAAAAGGGTGGGTTACACACCAAGCAATCAAACCCCGATTTGCGAGAGGGATACCAGTCCAATCAAACCCCGATTTGCGAGAGGGATACCAGTCCAAGAACGGTTTGACCACCTTAACTAGTTTCAAGCTCAAAATCGATCCAAAGTTGTAGGCACCCATATCGTGTTTCTCCACATTTGAGAATTCGTTTGTCCATTCTTTGAGATGGATTTCTAAAGTATTCATGTTGTATGATTAAATTAGAGAGTTTTAGGTAATAGACGGAAGAAAGACGGAAGGATTATGTGAATAAAACCTCCATCGACGTTTATATTTAGACTAAAATCTGTTTCCTAAAATCTGTCAGGACGGACACACTGAGGAAAGGGCGCAGCACGTGCTGCGCCTCTTCCAAGGGACGCAGCACGTGCTGCACCTCTTCCTCAGACTTTTTTTTGTGATTTTACGCGTTGGATCTTTCCTAATTCCTTAAGCATAATTTCCTATTCATATGGGTTATTATTTTTGGTAATTCCGTTGAACTACCATATTTCGAGTTTACTAATCTTACGGGCACGTTTTTCGAGGCAAAATCGGCATTTTCGTCATACAAGCACACTTACCCATTTCTTTTTTATTTTGCTTTTTTGGGGAATCATTTCACCAACTTAATAATTTATTTTCAAACTTACCCATTTATTTTTATTTTTTCTTTTGAGGGAATCATTTCACTCCCGTTTCATATTACATTTCAAACTTATACATTTCTATTTTCATTTTTTTAGGGGGTAGCCCTCTCTGCCGTCCGGTAACCCTCCCTGTCGTCCGGTCATTTTAAGCAATTTTTTTTGCATTTTCTTCGAGTCTTTGTCTTGCGCTAATCTAGGCCATGTGTACAAATATGTGTTTTATGTAAATTTTTATGTAAATTTTGGCAGCATGACAACATAAACCGTCATCTACCAAACCTGTTCAAAGCTAACCTGCAGGCACAAACAAGGCAACCCAGCAGCAAAGGCACTCAGGCCGCTATATATACAACCAAAAGGAAATATGTACACCAAACTGGGGGCTCGTGCCCAAACAAAGTTCAAAAGTCCAAAATAAAAGTCCTAAAATGTACAAAAGTGTGTGCGGTACAGCCAACAACAAAAATGACAAAACAAACAAACTACTGTTGGTCGCCGCCTAGCTCAGTAACTCTCGCCTCGAGAGCAGCGATCTCGGCGTCGTGGACCTCCAACTCCCTAAGCAGGTGAGTTGTCTCCTCTCGGGACTTCGCTAGCTCTCGCTCCAAGTCGCGCTCCCTCTGCAAATGACAAGAATTAGCTCATGTCAATCATTTCAATCATAAAGAAAGTTAGAAAATTCAAAAACGAAGTAAACGGAAGGTTCATACCTGACGTCCTCGTCCGCCAGCAAGTGCCTCGACGGCAGAAGCCCATAGCCGGTTGGCTACCCTCCACAAATCCACGAATCGAGATGGCGCTACCTGTATTTCAATAAACAAGGATTCTCAATGATTGGACAAGAGCTAAACAAAGGTATTCTTCTACAAAAGCTAATTAAGTTGGGGAACTTACCCTACGGATCAGATGCTGCCACTCATCCAGGCCAGCATCTGTCACCGCCTCGCCAAAGTCGCGAAGCTCGGAGATCGTCTTCATCCCCGCCGCATCAGTATACTCGAGGGTCTCGGGGTACGCTGGGGGCTCGACGCCCGCCGTCTCAACCTCCTGAAAAAATTTAAATGGTTTCCATTAATCGATGATCATTCATCTTGTTTTCAAGCCAATCAAAAGAAAAGTAAAGCACTCACCACAACCGGCCAGTACGCCAACCTCTGGTAGAGGAACGAGGAGTAGTCCTCGTCAGGAAGAAGGAGAGCATCATCGCCAACGTCTGCCAGGTCAGCCTCCCTCTCAGCATCGGAAGGCTCCCTAAACATCGTCCAAGGAGGATCGATGGGGACCGTGAAGACATCTCGAGAGCACTGGCGAGTCAAACGCTCGCCCAAGTACCACACGGGACCCATCAACGTCCTCATCAGCATCCGGCTCGAGCTCCTAGGTCGAAGGACCTCAGCCACAAAAGGAGGGGCGCCAGTGTAGTGCGCCCAAGGCCTGGACACCCACTAAGATAAGCAAATAAGAGGTCATTCTTATGATCAGTTCTAAAAGAAAGCGATGAGAAAGCAAATAAAGGAAAGTGATACTCATGCCACTCAGCTGCAGGGGGTTTACGTCCCGTCGACAGACATCGTGAGAATAACGCTGACTCTTCTTACAACACATCACCCAAGTCCTCACAACGGGATAAGCTCTCTCCCCTGGCTCTGTCCACTTGGGCGCGAAGCTCAGAAAGTAGGAGTACACCCACGCCTGTAAAATAAGGTAATCAATAACGATCTTTCGTGATTTGATAAGGAAAGGAAATGATCTTTCATGATACGAAATGAAGGTTCATACCTCCAGCAGTAGTCCAGGACCAACAGTGGCAGGAGAAGTCCCCTTCTCCACCAACTCAGGATGAACCATGGCCCTCATGTTGCGAGTGAGGACCACAAAGCCGGGAGTGACCCAGTCCCAACGACCTAGGCCACTCAAGTCAGAAAGGAATGGAATAAGCTTCGTCGACAGCCTCTCCCCTTGTCTCCAAGGTAGAGTGAAGACAAGAACCACCAGAGCCACAGACGAGCTCTCTGATCCACAGTACAAGGAGGAGGGGCCGTCTCCCTCCCATCGATCGTCACCACCGTCGGGACCTTGCCAGCAAAGTAATCCCTGACGTAGGAACTCGGCACCAACCCGGGAACCGCATCAGCTTTTGCCGCCAGGTTCCAACCAATCAAACTCCTAGCCTCAGCCGAGTCCACTCTCTTAGCTGTCTCCGACCACACCATAGCTGAGGTTCCACACGGCAAGCCAGATATCATGCCATAATCCTCCAACGTGACCCCAACCTCGCCAAAAGGTATGTGAAAGGTCGAGGTCGTGTCCCAGAACCGATCAAGGATAGCTCGAATCAAGCAAAGGTTTGCCTGAATCTTCCTTATCTTGATGTCCCTCCATGCTGTACCAAGGCTCCAAAAGCTCCCAACTCGATGATGGTCTGCTCCTCCGCTGACAGCCTCCTCCTCAACAACCTCCTCCTCGGCGACCTCCTCCGCGGCCGCCACTGCAGCAAAAGCCTCCTCTAACGCCTCCTCGAACGTAAGAGAAGGGTCAAAAAAAGTATCCACATCCATAGGAGTCCTTCTGGACGTAGAAGCCTCATCACCTGCAAAATTAAAGTGAATTAGACCGCGTCAAGTGACGATGAGCCTTAATTAGGGGATTTTCAAGCTTTTAAAACTGCGAAATCGCTCTTTTCTCGCCATCCTTGGCCATTTCTCAAAACCGACTACTCATGTGGTAATATGGGTCAAGTCAAGCCTAAGTTCAAGCCTAGTCATGGGTTAGAGTCGGAATTTCGACAGCATTTCGTTATTACGGCGATTATGCCCTAGAAAGGTGTCCTAAAAAATCCGTCACAACTAAAAATTCTGAGATGGTAGGAAGTTTACCCATCACACAAGGATTCCAAATATCATGTTTCGTCACGAATGGGCAATCCTAAGGCTATTTTCGAGGCAATTTACGACTCAGCGGTGAGACCGTCACAAATTCACTCAAATGCTCAATGCTCGTTGAAAACTCAAAATGAACACATGGTTATGATCTTTATACTACCAATTATCCATTTATAATGTCAATTTCACAAAGAAAATTCATTTCGGGGAAAAGCCCCAAATTTTTGAGTTATTTGGGTTGAAAACCCTAATTTTCTCGACTTAAATCAAGCAAATACGGATGACAAATGAAAAAATAATACACATACCTCTATTAGTCCTGGAAAATGTAAGATTTTGATCAAATTTTGACAGCAAATGGTTGGAATTTGAGAGAGTTTTGAAGAAATTATGTTTCGAAATTATGAAATAAAACACGATTTTTATCGAGTTTTTACTCAGACAGGGACACACCTAGGAAAAGACGCAGCAGGTGCTGTGCCTTTTCCAAGAGTCGCAGCTCTTGCTGCGCCTCTTCCTCAGCTTCCCCCCAAATCAATTTTTGAAAATTCGTTATAAGATCGTTATTTGTGGGCCCATCTTTGGTGCGCCTCTTCCTCAATGCCATATATTGCATATTTGGTCCGTTTGATATTTATTCTTCGTCCGGACCCGTATTTTCAAGCCAACTGCAAACTGTCGCAGTGCTTTATCAAGACTTCGCTTGCAACAACGAGCGAATATCCTCTGACAGGTGTTTTGACACGCCTCGATTATGTTCCCTCAGCGAGAGTTCAAGACAACCCATTGTCCCTCTCAACACGTGGAGTTTAACATCAATCTCAAGTTTTACCGAAATTTGTTTGAAGACCGACCCAAGTAGATTTCTCCCTGCAGTTCCTACCGACGTCCTGCTGCCCCCTTTCAATCCTTCAAATCTTACGTTTCGTTTCCCCTTGGAGTCCGACAGAGTAAGGAGTCTCAAGGAATCTCAGGTATAGTTTCTTCTTATGGCTGGCGAGCCTCCTTACATAATCTAATGGACTTTAAACGATCCTCCCCGATAGTCGACAGACTCTAAAATGTTCCCGACGACAGGTCCTTGGCTCAGACCCCTTGAGCCGCCTCGCGTCGCCATAGTCGTCAGGTTGTAATCTTCGATTGACCTGATGGCTATACTTTGACTTTCGCCTTTTCCAAGCCTCAGTCAAAGTAGGGGCTCTGTAGATACCTCATTTCTGCACCTCCCGCAAGCCACCCGGTGATGATTGGGCCGCATGTTTGGTACACGGAACGATTTATGATAGTTCGTAAGTTTATCGTTAAGTGATAGCTCAAATACTCGTGTCTACCCCTTGGTCGTCATTTACGCGCCGTTACGGTCGTTTAGACAGTAATTAGAGTACATTTGGAGTCCGGGTCAAAAACCATCTTCATTTTCTAATAACCGTTTAAAATGCCGAGTCAGAATATTCTGGAATGTTCCGGATATTTCTATTCCATATTTTCAATCTTTTAATCTTTTGGTAAATTATATCCCGAAATTATATTTTATAAAATAAGGAAATTAAGATCAAACCGCAATTCCATAATAGAAACGCGGAAAATCTTTCTTCCGCATGAGGAAACCCTTGAGGAAAGGACGCAGCAGGTGCTGCGCCTCTTCCAAGAGACGCAGCTCATGTTGCGCCTCTTCCCCAACTCTTTTCTGTGTATTTTAAGATCTTTTCGAGATTTACTTCCAAAGTTTCTCCGAAACCCTAATTCCTCCGTGTGATTAGTATAAATAGGGACCTTCGTTCCTCATATTTCTCACGTGAGTATCCGCCCTTCTCTTCTCCCTTTGCATTCTAAGACCGCGCTCTTGCTTTTTGGCGTCTACCTGCTTGAACTTTCGACCACGTAAGCTCGGATCCTTCTGAGTAGCAGCCTCGTTTTGCATGACCGACCAATTTGACCAACTCCACATCAATCAACTTAATCAATCTTTGTTTAATTTCCTCTTAGAGGGCACTTTCGTCATACATTCGAGTCGAGCATCACTAACCGTTAACTTAGTTAATCTCGTTTCTCAAACATGTAAGTCTGAGGGTGTAAATCCCATCTTTTATTATTGTTCTTTATTTTTGTAATCATTATTGTAAGATTCACGTCGAAAATATATTCAAAACCGATTTACAAAACCTTTATTCAAACCCTTTTTGCGTATTAATGGGAGACAGATGTCGAGAAGGAACGCAACAACTGCTATGCCTCTTCGAAGGGACGCAGCACCTGCTGCGCCTCTTCCTGAGGCTGCCGCAGTTCCTGCTTTCCTTCTTCTTCCTTCGTCTTTTGTTTAATTCGTCTGTTTATCTTGTTTCGTCTTTGATCGTTCTTATTTTATTAGCATGATAATTTAACATATAATCATTAATAATTTATCATCTTTTAATTCCCGACTTAAATCCCTCATAACTCATATTTGCGAGTTTTCGTCATTAAAATCAAATCCGGGTTCTAGAGATTCAATTCATCCATATCAAGTCTCTGAAATTCATCTTTTGTATATTTTCATCTGTTAATTATCGTCATCATCATCAATATTTTAGCATTAATAACCTAACTAGTTTGTTAATTTGTAATTAACCTTGTAATTAATCTTGTAATTAATTCGTTCTAATTAGTTTTGTCTCATGTTTTATTATTTTTATGCCAATTCACATGTAAATAATATATTAATCCACTTCTATCTGAGTCAAATATCGATAATCAAGCATTAAATTCACCAATGAACATTTACGATATGCAATACCGGCTTCACAGCCAGAGTTCACCTCAGGAACAGACGTAGTGAGCACTGCGCCTCTTCCAAAGGACGCAGCACTGCTGAAGCCGCTCGTCTCAGGAGCAATCTACGCGTCCTGGCTGCTTTAAAATTTTTAATTCCACGCTGTCTAAAAATCCAAGCATCCTAAGTGAAGACGAGCGTCTCCTGTAGAAATCCGTCCGTCTCCTGAAGAATCCGCGTGTCTCAGCACGGGTTAGAAATTCCTGAGCTCGCTGTTTAAAGATCCGAGCGTCCCCATTCCAAGACGCCCGTCTCCTACTGCTGAAAGGCTATAACACGGGATTCACCCTCCTTCCCCAAATCATTTCTATCTTATTCAAACACAAACACACAACCCTTTCTCCCTCAAAACCCTCAATCCCCTCATCAACAAAACACAAATTCATCAACCAAATTCACCAAAATCAAACCCAAACTTCCTCAAATTACAATCAAACTACTCCTTTATCAACAAGAAGCCATCAAAACACCAAAATCCTCAAAAATTCAATCGATTTTCTAGGGTTTCAAGGCAATTTCGAAAATTCCAAAATCGATTAGGGATTAATTGGAGCTTGAGGAGACTAGAAGCATTCAAGCAAAACTTTGGTTTGTTGATACAATATTGACAAGGATAAGAACAGGGCGAGAACAAAAGTTGGAAACAAGGCACCCACAACCTCAAATATTTCCAAAAGGCAACAAGCTCTTCTAGCTTCAAAGGCTATGGTAGTGCATCAACCAAGGGTGGAGATTCAAGAAGTTGCTACTCCTATGGTGGAGGCTACACCTACTCTGGTCATTGAACAATTGCAATATTATCCGGAGGTAACTTTCATAAACGATTCTCATAGGAAAGCATTTGTATCGCTTACTAAGAAAACTATTTTGCCTACCAAATTCATATGCCAAGATGCCTCAGACAAATTGGATGTGCTTGAAAGAACTATGAATTTCTTCGAATCCAAGAAATTGACTACCCTCTTTGAAATGCAAGAATTAGTCTACCCTTCCCTTACCATGGAGTTTGTAAGCTCCTTGAAGGTGACTAAGGTAGAGGGTCGGAAAAATGTTGAATTCCGCCTTGAGAACAAGGATAGGCGAATGTCTATGAAAGAATTTGGCAAAGTGTTTGGTCTTGAAGAACACTATCATTGTGAGAAAAACCTTCACAATTTGATGCCGCACCCCTTTAGAAAGCGATCACCGGGCGAAAATTTGAGTCTTTCCATGAGTGCCATGTTCTTTATGTCCACCATCCGGGTATAAGGGTATGGCAAAAGTTTGTAGGCAACACTTTAATTGCAAGAAAGGGCACCAATCACTTTACCAAGCTCGACTTTGTCTACCTTGAATCCACCATGAATGTCAACAAAACGTTCACCAAGGAATACAACATACTTCAACTTTTACTTGAACGGTGGCTTACAATTGACCATGGTAAAGATGGAGCGGCTTTTATTGTGAAAGGAGGATTAGTAACATGGTTAGCCAAACACTTTAACCCGGATTTTAACAATGAAAAGACATACAAACCGGTTAAGTGTGGCAACCTTCTTGATTTGGCCACTATGATCAACAAGTTCCACTGGGTCAAGAATGATAATCTTGACAACAAATTTGAGTGGCTCACTAAAGAAGCCAAGTCCTCATCTTGCCTAACAAGATATGCCGCCTCAATGTCCGAAGTCCAAACTACCTTCTACCCGTCTCCGATGAAGCCGAGATGATTATGAAGCAAAATAGGGAATCGCATGCCAAGCCCTCCTCCTCCTCTATTGTGACTCCACCTTATCCATTTTCCTATCGTGAATTCACACCAATTGGAACTAATGTCTTGGTAGGCAACGATTACTTGACCCAATTAATGAAACATATGCATACGGAAGCTCATGAGGATCGGGTCAATGCTTACCGAGCTCATTATCTGCCCCTCCTACACTTAGCTAGGCAAGGATTACTTGATCCTTCATGTCCTTTGCCTAGTTGGGTGGATATGGAAGTATCCTTTCCGAGTGCTCCTAGAGATGCCACCGTGGATAGTGTAGTGTCTAAGGGGAAGGAGATTGTTGTTGAGAGCGGGGGAGGTAGTGACTCTTGCCATGAGGAAGAAGAGGAACAAATGCAAAGTTCAAGTGATGATGAAGATGGTGAAGCCTCCAGGATGATGATGATGAGGAAGATGATGATAGTGATGAAGATGTTGCCATGAGCGACAATTAAGGATTGAAAAACTATTTAGAGGATGCCACATATCCCATTGTGAGTTTCCTACACCTCCTTTAGCTTTGTATATTTCTCTTGTTTTCAAAATTTTTTATCTTGATCAATTGTTTCGATTCCTAGCAACACTTAGAGGACTCCCACCTCGGTTCCATTGAGGTGTCTTATATTGTTCCCACTTTTGAAAATAAAAAATGACAAACTAGTTTCATGCATTGCATACTTGTGCATGAACTCCCAAATTTTTACATTAGAAATAATGTCTCACTTGGTTTGGGGAAGTTCATGCACAAGCATTGGGAGTTAATCTAAATTAACTCTCCAACCAATAAATTCATGCATCATATAGTTTAGTTTAGATTTAGATTGCATCACTTGTTTATATGTCATGTAGCTTGCATAGTAGTGTAGAAATCATGCATTCTCATTTTGCTTGCATAATTTCCTATCGTATTGGTCATTGAGGACAATGCCCACACTAGTGTGGGGATAGGAAATTTTAACTTGACTTTTAAACCCAAAAATGATAAAAATTGAAAATTTTTGAAAAATACAAAAATATGTCCTTGATTTTCATAAACACAAAAACCATAAAAACTTGAAATTTTTTGAAAAACCCAAAAACATGTTCATTCCTTTATAATGTAGAATTGTATATATTTTGTATATACTTGCTTGTGTTTTTTTATCCTTCTATCACATTGATCGACTGTGCCACATCCGAGACATGAGGATTATGAAGACCGCATGGTATGATCTTTCCAATCTCGTTTTTCCTCTCTATGTTAATGACTATGTGGCTTTATTTTTATTGATGCGGTACAAACCAATGTGATTCTAGGAGTTGCATTTAGTTTATATGGCATACTAGTGGGTAGAAGCATATGCATTAGGTTGTATAAATGTTAGTTGCATCATGGCATATAGTTGCATTTCAGGAAACTTTTGTGAAAACATCTATTTGGGAAACTTGACAAATGTATATAAGGCCCTTGTAGATACTTTTTCTTCTTAAGACTTTGCTCATTAGAATGCTTCTAAAACACCCTAGGATGTGTCATGCTAGTATCCTTTGACCCATGGATTAAGGCCTAGTCAAGAGTAACTTGTGGTGTGATAACTCCTTGGCTACCGTTTATTCCAAGGTGACCCTTGAAACCATGCAACCATCTTCCACATTCTACCACATTTTGTCAACAAAAAGAGAGAATGGGCACAAAAATTATCAAAATTTGAGTTCAAGCATTGAAATGAAA
Source organism: Silene latifolia (assembly GCF_048544455.1). Lineage (NCBI taxonomy): Eukaryota > Viridiplantae > Streptophyta > Magnoliopsida > Caryophyllales > Caryophyllaceae > Silene > Silene latifolia. The sequence continues at coordinate 86,498,398 of NC_133534.1, forward strand.
AACAAGAAGTTTGCAATTTGCATCAAAGAAAAGAGGAGTAAAAAAATAAGAACTCCTATGCTTCAAATATAAGCACCCTTGCTACAAATGGGGTGGCTTTGAAAATGTTCAAAAGAAAAGGCAAAAAGTTGAAAGTTGTCAAGTATTGAAATGCCAAAAATCAAAGAAATGGTAGAAAGAAAGTGTTCTCAAATGTTAAATGCCACAAGAAATTGGGGGGAATAACAACAACAAAAGCAAACTCCCATATGAAACTCAAAATCTATCGATCCCTTTATCCATCGAATCCACTTTTGTGCATGGTAGAGAGAGGACGACCCTTCTTCTTGTTTAGACAAGAAGGGGAATTCCGCGATCCTCCTGTATTTCTAACACCGTAGGGAGTCTACTCTTGACGAAAGCATTTAACAATTGGGGACAAAGGTACCCTAACTTGACACAACTTGGAGGTGATTTATTGGTATCCTTCTAGCTTAGTAGTTTGAAGAAACCGTATCTATGATGGAGTGTGTACCCTTAGAGTGCTTCCCTTATAGATAATTTCCGCCACTTAGATGAGGAAAGTGGCTATTCATTTTTATAGATGCATCCATTACTTGCTTTTGTGTGCTTAATGATTGGATGTGTCGCCATTTTGGCAAGCCCCACCTTGCCTTGCAAGAAGGCATCCTACCTCATGGTTGTCTTGTTGTGAGTTGAAGGGCCAGAGTGAGACCCGCTAATTGTCTCATATCGGTTATATTAGTAGGTTAGTTTAAATAAGGGTCCTAGTTTTAATCACCTCTTTACTCGGGACGAGCAAATCGGTTTGGGGATGTTTGATGTGACTCATATTTGAGCACATTTAGTCCCCGAATTAACCTCGTTCTCATGCTTTATAGCACATAATTGGGTCATTTACTATCATTAGTTTCCCATTTTGCATATTCTTTGAGGTTTTGTCTCCTTGGCATGAAAGGATTTCTAACCTTGCATTTATAAGGCAAAATGGAGCTAAATGGACCGCACCTAATGACCAAGCATCAAAGAGAAGACCAACACTAGAGGCCTAAGTAGATAATAAAGTGAAACGGGCAATGATGAAAGGATCCTTGTATCCCCGAAATGATCCTTGCGGATTGTTAAGGAGGAAAAGAAGAGAAGCAGTCTGCCCAGGAATCGGAGCGGATCAGGCACGATCCGGGCGTCTCACAACAACAAGATCTAGGCGTCTTGTGCCCAAGACGAGCAGATTGCAGCGCAAGGAGCCGAGAGTCTTCCCCTGGATCCGAGCGGATCACAAGTCAGAAGAGCACGTGCCTTACCTCAAGACGAGCGGATCGTGGCAAGACTAGCATGGAAATCCGCTCATTTCCTTCGAGAGGAGCATTTTCTCAACTTTTCTTAGGGTCTTAATAGTCATTTAATCCCTTAGTAACCCTAATCTTTGTACCTAATTTTTAGTATAAATACCCCTTTGTACTACCTAGATTAGCATGAAACCTTAATCATATCTTATACTCTCTTAAACTCATCAAATAAGTCTTAATTTAGTTGTAATATAATTTCTCAATATTAATCACATCTTAATCTTTCCTTAATTTCTCTATTGTTCTTCTTTTATTTTGGGTAATTAGAAGATTATTTGGGTTTATTTGGAGGATTGACAACCTTCCATCAATCATCAAGTACTTCTATTATTATTTGCTTTATTATTTGGAATCATCTTCATAGATATAATTCTCTCTTAACCCTGTTTAATTATTGCTAATCACTTTCATTTATTCATCATGTTTTGCCTTGTTAGTATGATTGACAACCTTATTAACATGTTAAACTTGATCATGAGTGAGTAGTTTCCTTAGTTAGGGTTAATGGGGAATTAGGGAAAACCAACATGGGGAATGATTCATGCTTAATCTAATATGTTTTCATAATTAAATTGCTTGCTTGTTGTGATTTTAACTTATGCACATGTTATTGTTTGATGAAATGTGAGCCTATGAATCCTTGCATTTTTACCCATCACCTATCTTTTCAATGAGGCTTGTAAGCTTATACACCAAGTCGAGCCTCATTAGACCATGCATATAGTTGAATAGGAAGGATTAAGTCGACTTGTAGGTGTTGTACAATCTAATCGATTCGGCTCCGGGACACAAACCTTCCTAGGGATTGTAAGCTTATACACCAACTCGATCCCATCACAACAATAAGTGCTTGCTATATATTTGAGAACTTGTTTGTATGATCAACTCCCATGAATCCGCTATGAACCCATGACACCCTAGTGACTTTAATCAATTGTTTACAACCCCTCTATTTGCTTTACTTTGTTTTTATTCATCTTGTTGATTAGTTTAGTCTATCTCCTACATCAACCCAAATTGTGACACCCTAAATCACAACCATTTACAATTGAGAATCCTACATCAATACCTATCCCTTGGGATCCGACCTTTACTTGCCTCTTTGCTAAGAGTAGTTTGTAAAGTTATAAATATTGTTTTGGTTGGTAGCATTTGACGAAGAGTTTTAAACCGAACCACCGGTATCGACACGCTAGTATTGTAAGTTTGAGGTTTTGAGAACTAGATTTTGGATAACTCGACTAGTGGTGAAAATGTAGTAAAAAGGGGGAGTTGATGATATGTGTTATTACTGCTCTGCGTTCTGTAGCTTCAATCATCATTTTGTGGTCTCACGACTAATATGTCATGAAATGTTTTGGATTTAAGCATATTTTAATGGTGGTATAATACATGGAACTTTGTACCTATCCACAATTCTCCCATATCAATATATCATCTAATCTATCTTTCCTTTGCAGCTGATATCTATTACTACTAGACTTACTTTATCTAAACCTTTACATTCTTCATCTTTAATTTCCAATACCAAAGCATTTTGTCATGTGCACTATAAGATTATTATCCTGAACTTATGTCAACAATGAAGTTGCCAATCTCGTCCAACCCTTTTTGCACTCATCTTCTTCCTAAAAATGTGAATTTTTGTCCTCCTGCAAAATTTGGTTTCTTAAATTTGGTTTGGCGTGATCTTTTCTTTAATTTTAAAAATTTGTTTTAATACTCCCAGTTTTTGGTGGATTGAATTTTGGTGGTGCGATTTATAATCTTCGAATTGATATCACGAGTTTGAAGTAACACGATTCTACCTATTATTATTATTATTATTGCTCGAGGTTGTATGAATACATGCTATTTATATATGTTTATGTACTAAGTTGGATAGTCCATTGATAAATAATAACATCTAATGATTCTTATTGTTTATATTAGTAGATATTATATTTTATTATTGCTTGTCGAAATTCGTGAGATGAGGTATTACGTGTACTATCAATGTTGGAATTTTTGACAATTAGAACGAGTGATTTGGTTAATAGTAGTGAACGTTGTATTGGTGAAATTAGAATGGATAATGGATTAGTATTGTGAGCTAGATTTTTTTATTACATGTTGAGGAAAACGTATCTAGTGTGAAGGTTTAACGAAAATGTACTACGTATGAGTTAAGTGCTCCAATTTGATACGACTTGGGACGAAGCCTGCCTTATGGTAGCTTAAAGTTTGGTATTAAATAATTGTGCTTCTACCATTTTGGGACATTAGGTATTGTATTTTATTTGTCAATTTCTTTCATGGTGGGTCATTTAGAGGTAATCTCTAAGTGTTGAGCAACATAAAAAAAAAAAATAGAACATTTGACGATAGGAATATTGAAATTGAGGTTGGTACTGAGTTATGAGACCTTTGTGCCATATTATGTCTTACGGTCCATGTGCGACCTTGGTTATTCGGTTCATTGTTATTGAGTGTTAGTTGATATTGGGATGGAAGTATTGTCTCGCTGTTTATCCGCTAGTTCACTCACCCCTTATCCCCCCTTGTCCCTGGCTTAGGGTCGACGAGGAGAATACGATACCTGGTTACTTTCGAGTACCGGAGACGGGTAGGTTATTGTTAAATTATTATGGCCATGTGAGACGAGTTGGACAACGAGTATTTAAGGGTTAGCTATTTTTGTTGGGGTTGGTGTCCTTAACAGTTAGTGCAAGGACTTATAAACCTCTAAAAGGATCAAAGGGCATACTTTGGTATTATTATCAGTTGATCCACGTTTATCAATAACGGTTGGCTTGCTAGATAAGTTTGACGTTATTGTCATACAGATGGCGGTGATCAACTGGTCCCTAAAAGTCACACCTATAGGATACGTTCGAGAGATGTGACAGTATGAAAATACTGTCATGTAGATGCCAAAATTGACTAACCAGTTAGTCCGAGTTATTTGACTAAGTAATTAGTCAAATATGTGATGTTGAGATATTATATTTAATACGGATTAAATATCATGGGCTAAGGCGAATTAACCAGTTAATTCGTAAAATTAAATATACGTGATTTATATTTAATTAAATGTATATTAAAATAAATTATACAATCTTGTTTTGTCGGACACGTATTAATAATTCAAACTAACTCGTATTATTAGTGATGCCTTAATTTCCGATAACCGATGATTTATAATATAAACCCGTCATATACATTTTAGCGATTTTGCGAACCAGACCATGAGCCAAGACTAAAAGGAAGTGGAAGCCCACTTCCCTAGGTAGCCCATGGCCGGCCGAGTGAGAGGGAACAAAAGGGAGGGTTTCTCCTCCCTTCTAACCTAATCAAAACATTTGTAAAAAAAAAAAAACTAGGGTTTCGAGAGAGCATTTTTCTCTGTAGAAACCGAGATCTCACATCTCAAGCAAAACACACATCAGTTCTCCCTATATTGCAAGGCAATCGGAGAACACTGTTCTAGCACAAGGGCATATCTCGGACAAGGTCTTGGGTGCAACAATTAGGAGGGAATCTCATTTGATTTCTGTTCTTTACGCCGCACTATAAGGACCCGAGGTTGATTCTAATTCCTTATCGTTTCCATATTGTTTTTATCGTTTTATGACTATAAATTGCATGTATAAATTTACGTTATAGTCCTGCAATTAAAGGGTAGTATACGGATATTAACCCACAAGTGGTATCAGAGCGAGGCCACGTAAATTTTTCTATGTGTTTTTCATAAAACGATTTTGAAACGGTTGTTTTTGTCTCAAAAACCGTGCGGCATCAACCAATTTTTCTCACGGCAGAATTTTTTTTTATTTGGTTGTTGCGTTTTTGAAACCGTGTCATGTCTATACACGGTTCACAAGTTTTGTCTATTGCATATTGTTATTTTACCCGATCATTATAGCAATATGCTCATGTTTTGCAATTTATAGAATTGATTTTAATCAGTTTTGATCTAAATTGCATTTGTTTTGTTTTTAACAAATTGTTTCACGAGGGTTTTGGATTTTCCAGAAATTTTGCACTCGATCGACCATGTTTTTAATCGATCGAGTGGCCTTTCTGTATAATTTTTGCTCGATCGAGTCCCTGCTGTACTCGATCGACCCTGTTCCAAAATTTTTTGCTCGATCGAGTCCTTGCTGTACTCGATCGACCTGCTTTCAAAACCCCTCTGCTCGATCGAGTTGTCCTCGTACTCGATCGAGTAGTTTTGCTGATATAGGTACTCGATCGACCTCCAGTTTAGTCGATCGAGCACCTCCTGATTAGTATACCTCTCGATCGACTTGCAGTTCAGTCGATCGAGCCCTCCTGTCCCTCGATCGAGCACTCGTGTCCCTGGATCGAGGGATTTAAATCTTTAACATGACTTTGAAAATTTGTTTCTTTTGATTTAAATTTTCTTTTGGCTTCAATATGTACTTTATCCGGATATAGTACACTCGCTATGATTGTGAAACGGTTCACACACGTACCATTAAGTTATTTTAAATTATATTTAAAGTAACGGATTATAATAGATTAAAATTAAATGATAGAAGCGGTTTTATCACACGAATTTTAATCATTAAAAGGTGGTTTGGATAAATTTAACATAATTACGGAATTATGTCACGAATGAATTTGTTTTTAGTTGATGCATTTTTATTTATCGTTAATTTATGAATGCCGTGAATGCCTTTTAATTACGTATTTAATTATTACAAGCGGTTGTAACTTAGTGTGGCCTTAGTAGAACGTGTTACCGTAATGATGGAACACGGTCTTGGTTGTATTTTGAGATCTTGTATCTCCGTTTTGGATTTTTCACTTGTAATTACAGTTTTAATTAGAATGTAAATAGGTTTATATTTTGTAATTTTAATTGTAATTTTTGAGAAGACCAAAGATGGAGACCGGATGCTCACTCCCGCTACTTGGATCAAGATGGAACATCAAGACAAGCTTTTCGGGTCCAACGGTGGATTCCAAAGTTGTATTATGTTCTTATACTAGGATAGGCCACACTAGGAAAATTTTATTTACGTTTTTGCATTCCTTTATTTATTTTTCGCAACGATAATTTGCATCATATTCCGCCTAAAAACCAAACCACCTAATTATTGCATGAATACTGACACATATAGAGGTCACGAGTTAGTTTTCATTGACATTCTCATGTCACACGTTTTAAGCCATCATCCAAATAAATTCATTCACGACAGACGCTAGTTATTCGTTCACTTAAAATGAATTATAATTTTGTTGATGGGATCTTCCTCGTATAAACCAAAATTGAGAACGGTCTTTATAGGTCAAACTCCAATGAGTCCCTTCTTCGTCGGTAGGCATACTATGACCCCTTCTACGTCGGGTAAGTTGGAACCGATTGACCTATTTTATCTCAACACTATGGTCACTCGTACGATCCTGTGATCATGGTGGACTATAAGATAGGATTTACAGAAATCTATCGACCAAGAGTTCTTCCGGAAGAATTAGCTAAACAGTTGGCTTATCAATTTACTGAAATTGAGTCTTGGGATCACTTGTATCTTTCTTGAGGGAGATCAATTATGCAAGTGCGAGAGTCTACATGTTTAAAATGAATTTTAAAATAGACTTAAATCACCTCGATGAGTTGCTTATTTCGTTTTGTTTTTCTTTCTTTTTCGAGTGTAGATCACGTTTTTAAATCGCTAAACATCAAATGGCTGGTTCAAGTGATAACCCAATGCCAAGTGCCACATTGGACCGTGAGTCCTGGCTTAGGATCTTCATGAGTCAGATGAATCAGTCCACTCGGATCAAGAATGACGGATCCAACTTCGCGGATCGGGAGGCAAAGATTACGGAATCTTGCCGCCGCCGACGGAAAGCTCAGATATCTGCTTGAGCCCATGCCGTTAAACCCAGGTCCCACGGCTGGAATTAACGAAATCAACAAGTATAACGATTTCGCTTTAGAAGCTGGTGCGGTAAAGAACGTACTTATTTTTGCAATGGAACCCAATTTGCAGAAACGCTTCATAGCCCAAGGTGCAAACAAGATTTTCACCACGCTCACTAAGGAATTCTCGAAAGCACCGAGAATCGTGACCTATGAGCATACCACTCGCTTCTTTGATGCGAGACTCGAGAAGGGCCAACCGGTTAGCCCACACATTCTCAGCATGATTGAGAATGTCGAGAAACCGGAGACCTTTAATCGTAACATCAGCGAGAATATTGTTATCGACCGTATTCTTCATTCACTCCACGATGGTTATTCGCAATTTAGAGCGAATTACTATATGAATGATTTGAAGAAAACTCCCCATGAACTGCACTCCCTCCTCGTACAGACCGAGAAGGACATGAAGTGCAAAGTGGGAGCTCAAACAGGATGTTCTCGTTGTGTCAAACAAAGGGAAAGGTAAGGGCAAATCTCCGGCAAACCTAACGAGAGGTAAGGCGAAGTTCAAGAAGTCGGGGTCAGGTAAGAGTGGTCCTGGTGAGTCGAGTAACTCATCAGGCATGACAAAGAGCAAGAGTGAAAACATGGAATGCCATCATTGCCACAAGACTGGGCATTGGAGACGCACATGTCCTGTTTATCATGAGGACATAAAGGCAGGTCGTGTTAAACCCGTTGGTATGTCTTCTCTCTCTTCTACTTTTATTCATATGATTGAGATTAACCACGCAAGTTACGGAACTTGGGTACTTGATACTGGTTGTGGTTCTCATCTGTGTAATCATGTGCGGGGGCTCCGAAACATCGAACCCCTCGTAAAGGGTGAGGTGGACTGCGTGTCGGGAATGGAGCAAGAGTAGCCGCCATCTCCAAGGGGACATATGTGATCCAGCTTCCTAGCGGATTTGAGTTATCATTATATGATTGCTATTATGTACCCAGTCTTTCTAAAAACATTATTTCTGTTTTTGCGCTTGATAAACTTGGTTTTTCATTTGTAATAGAGAATAATTCTTGCATTTTCTCATTACACAATATGATTTATGGCAAGGCGTTTCCATGAACGGAATTTATGTTTTAGATCGACCTCGGAAATATTACACGTAATGAATAAAAAGTTAAAGGTTGGTGACAAAGATCAAACATATCTATGGCACTGCCGTATGGGACACATTAATGAGAAACGCGTAAAACAGCTCATCAAACATGGAGCTATCTCGGCCTTTGATTTTCAATCATTTGGCACGTGTGAATCATGTCTCATCGGTAAGATGACTCGGATTTCCTTCAAAGGTGTTGGAATGCGCGCTGCTGACCTATTAGGGCTCATACACACGGATGTATGTGGTCCTATGTCAATCACCGCACGAGAAGGCTATAGGTATTTCATCACTTTCACGGACGATTTGAGTAGATATGGCTATGTCTACTTAATGAAGCACAAAAGTGAATCCTTTGAGAAATTCAAGGAATACCAAAATAGGGTACGTAACTGTTGGGTAGAAAGATAATAACACTGCGTTCGGATCGTGGTGGCGAGTATCTTTCTCACGAGTTTGATCAACACCTGAAGGACTGTGGGATTGCCCTACAGTTAACTCCACCTGGAACACCTCAGTTGAATGGTGTGTCCGAACGGAGAAATCGAACACTACTTGATATGGTTCGATCCATGATGAGTCACACGGTTTTACCTGATTCATTATGGGGTTATGCTCTTTTGTCAGCCGCTCTAATACTTAACCGAAGTCCGTCTAAAGCTGTTGACAAGACTCCATATGAACTATGGAAGGAACGGTCCCTAACTTGTCCTTTATACGGGTTTGGGGCTGCGAGGCTTATGTCAAGTGGAGACCTGAAGATAAGCTCGGCCCGCGATCGGTCAAGACATACTTTATAGGTTATCCTAAAGGATCACGTGGTCATTACTTCTATTCGCCAACCGAACAACGTGTTTTTGTTGCGGCTAGTGCGACATTCTTAGAGAAGGAATTTCTCGAGAATGCAAAGAGTGATAGAACCTTCGACTGTCGGAGATTCCGAGAACCAAACACCGAGCAACCATTGGAGGAACCAATTCCTTCTATCCCGGCTGCGGTGAATATTCCTGAGGAACCTAGGAGGTCGGGTAGAGTCTCTATTCCTCCGGACAGATACATCGGTATGGTCGAGGAACATGACATAGATGACGTTCTACTCTTAACGAGTAGTGAACCCGCAACCTATAAAGGTGCCATGACAAGTTGTGACTCAAAGCTATGGCTTGAGGCCATGCAATCCGAGATGGACTCCATGTATGAGAACAACGTGTGGGATCTTGTTGACTTACCTGCTAAGGTTCGTCCCCTTCAATGCAAATGGCTTTACAAGATAAAGCATTCTGTGGAAGGTCAACAAGATATCTACAAAGCACGACTAGTTGCTAAAGGTTTCACCCAAGTGCCAGGTTTGCACTACGATGAGATTTTTGCACCCGTAGTTATCTTTGCGTTCCATTCGGATTATCTTAGCGATCGCCGCTTTTCATGACTATGAAATTTGGCAAATGGATGTGAAAACCGCCTTCTTAAACGGCTTTTTGGAGGAAGAGTTGTACATGGTACAACCCGAAGGTTTCATCGATCCTGAACATCCTAAGAAAGTGTGCAAGCTTAAGCGTTCCATTTATGGACTTAAGCAAGCATCAAGGAGTTGGAATCATCGCTTCGACCAAGTGATAAAAGAAAATGGCTTTACTCGATCTGTCGAGGAACCATGTCTATATATCAAGTCGAGTGGGAGCAAGATTGTCTTCCTAATATTGTATGTTGACGACATACTCCTGATTGGGAATGACATACCTCTCTTAACTTCGGTGAAAGTATGGTTGAAAAACCATTTCCAGATGAAAGATCTGGGAGAGGCACAAAGAATTCTAGGCATCCGTATCTATCGAGATAGATCACGACGGATGTTATCTCTCAGTCAGGAGTCTTACATAGACAAAGTCCTAGAGAGATTCAGTATGACTAACTCCAAGAAGGGGTTCCTTCCTATGGCTCCAGGGGTGCATTTGAGCAAGTCTCGGCACCGAGACACCGGAAGAGAAAGAGCGCATGACACGGATTCCTTATGCTTCAGCTATAGGATCAATCATGTATGCCATGATATGCACACGTCCGGACGTGGCATATGCATTGAGTATGACAAGTCGATTCCAACAGCATCCAGGTGAATCACATTGGTTGGCTGTCAAGAACATTCTTAAGTACCTACGGAGGACTAAAGATTGGGCTTTGACTTATGGAGGCGAACAAAAGCTATGCGCAACCGGAATTCTGTGAGATGCTAGCTTCCAAACGGATCGTGATGACTCGAAATCTCGGTCAGGATTCGTTTTTACTCTTAATGGCGCTGCAGATCAGTGGAAGAGTTCGAAAACAAACTGTTACAGCAGATTCTACGATCGAGTCCGAGTACTATGCCGCGTACGAAGCAACAAAGGAAGCGATATGGATGCGTCAATTCTTACATGGGCTCTCTGTAGTGCCTAGTTCGAATGACCCGATCACCATCTATTGCGACAATAGTGGTGCCATCTTCCAAGCTAAGGAGCCAAAGTCTAGCAACAAGTCTAGACATGTACAACGGAAAGCTCATCTAATCCGGGATTACGTGGAGCAAAAGACAGTAGTGATAGAAAAGATTGCTACAGATGATAACATAGCAGATCCTCTCACTAAAGCATTACGACAAGATAAGCATGAAGGGCACGTAAATTCCATGGGAATCAAACGTGTTCTTGAGTTGTAGTACTCTTTTATGGATCGATTCATTCTCCTTTGTACTCTATACGACATCATCGTTTTGATATTTTATATATATATATATATTTTGTTTTTTCATGTGGAATTGTACGACAATTTTGAACACCACAAAGTGAACTGAACAAACATCATATCTTGTTAGTCCTTAATTGCCCACATGAGCTGATAACTCTGGAAATTATTCTGTGACGTTGGTTGATGGTGGGTTCAACGAGCCATAAGTCAACAGGTTGGTGACCAATCACAGAGGCGATTTATACGGATATTTCGTAGGACACAATTGTGACATCGACGTGGAGTCCTAAATGTTTTATAACATTCGTTGCCGGTTGTGGATAGGACTTCCATAGTGATCCTAAGAGTCGATTCTTAGACTATCGACTGTCTCTTGAGACTACGGCAGATTTTGGGTGACTTTGGTTTCTTTCTCACGGTCATCCGTAACAGGGGCCAAGTAGATTTTTTTCTGGGTCATTTCATCTTTGTGCTTAGATCGGAAGGAGTCGAGTTGAAGGAAATATTCAGCCTTTATCGGGTACTCGATATTTCTCAGGGCCACTCGAGGAGTCAGAATCGAAATGCATGGCCATGCTCGGATACGGATTCGTTTTATCAGTTAAGTTACTCTCTAGTCGGGGAAACCACTCTAGATACAGATCGATTGTAAAATACGACCTTTGTGGATCCAGATCTGCAAATTGTTTTACATTGAGTGGGAGAAATTTTAAATGAATATGAGAATCGGTTATCGCACCTACACTTGTTCGGACAAGTGGGAGTTTGTTGGAGCTTGTGTCCTCCAGTTAGTGCGGATAACGTCATTGCACATACACTTGTACGGACAAGTGGGAGCTTGTTGGGGTTGGTGTCCTTAACAGTTAGTGCAAGGACTTATAAACCTCTAAAAGGATCAAAGGGCATACTTTGGTATTATTATCAGTTGATCCACGTTTATCAATAACGGTTGGCTTGCTAAATAAGTTTGACGTTATTGTCATACAGATGGCGGTGATCAACTGGTCCCTAAAAGTCACACCTATAGGATACGTTCGAGAGATGTGACAGTATGAAAATACTGTCATGTAGATGCCAAAATTGACTAACCAGTTAGTCCGAGTTATTTGACTAAGTAATTAGTCAAATATGTGATGTTGAGATATTATATTTAATACGGATTAAATATCATGGGCTAAGGCGAATTAACAGATTAATTCGTAAAATTAAATATACGTGATTTATATTTAATTAAATGTATATTAAAATAAATTATACAATACTGTTTTGTCGGACACGTATTAATAATTCAGCTAACTCGTATTATTAGCTGATGCCTTAATTTCCGATAACCGATAACAGTTTATAATATAAACCCGTCATATACATTTTAGCGATTTTGCGAACCAGACCATGAGCCAAGACTAAAAGGAAGTGGAAGCCCACTTCCCTAGGTAGCCCATGGCCGGCCGAGTGAGAGGGAACAAAAGGGAGGGTTTCTCCTCCCTTCTAACCTAATCAAAACATTTGTAAAAAAAAAACTAGGGTTTCGAGAGAGCATTTTTCTCGGTAGAAACTGAGATCTCACATCTCAAGCAAAACACACATCAGTTCTCCCTATATTGCAAGGCAATCGGAGAACACTGTTCTAGCACAAGGGCATATCTCGGACAAGGTCTTGGGTGCAACAATTAGGAGGGAATCTCATTTGATTTCTGTTCTTTACGCCGCACTATAAGGACCCGAGGTTGATTCTAATTCCTTATCGTTTCCATATTGTTTTTATCGTTTTATGACCATAAATTGCATGTATAAATTTACGTTATAGTCCTGCAATTAAAGGGTAGTATACGGATATTAACCCACAATTTTATGGGTTGTGTGTATGAGCCTTATGATATTATTGTGGTGATGGTTGGAAGCGCTTCAATTTTAAATTGGTTTGGAAATTTTGAACTCACGGTATTTTAAGGTCCAGGCTCGTGAAAAGTCTGATTTGACAAAAAAAGATATACCGGCATTCAAATTTGTTAAAGGTTATAATTATATTATTGAAGTCGTAAACTGAAAATACTATGTTAAAAAGCATGCTAAACATTGGAATCTAAGATTGTCATTTGAGAAATATGTGTGATATGAAAAATTAAGTTGGATTTAAAAATGAGGTTATAAATGGTTTGACTATTATCATTGAAGGAATTTGGTATGCCGTTTGTGGTGATATTTATTTTGACAATATGGATTCATGTATATACATATATGGTCAAAGTGTGTAGGTGAAATCGAGTCTGGTACTAGAAATATTAGTAGAAAGGAATGCTGGTTATATCATGTAAAAGTGCGAGTATATACCTTTGTTATTTGAGGTGTTATAGGTACTTGCCTTGGATAGTTAAAAGTGAATCATGAAAACAAAATCGAACTATCAGGATGTGATGTTAAGAGATTTTGTAGTCATAAAATGAATGAGGGAGGTTTTATCCTCGAGCGTTTGCAAAGATATTCTTTCAACTTGGAGGTAAAGATAATTCTTTCATATTTGAGGTGATAAATTAAAGAGATGCTTTGATAACCCTGATGATATATAAATTTGTCTTTAAAAGGCGAACATTCAATATTAGAGTTTTTGTAATAGTTCAGATTACACCGTTTTGAGGCAATCTATGAACTTAGAGGTAGGAGTCTGGTTTAATGGAACGACATTGACGAATTTATAAATTTTGGTGTCCGAAATGGTACTGAAATATTTGAGCAATTTTGGGTATCCAAGGCAGAATGAAAGTGGCTCAAGACCGTCAGGAGAGCTATGCTGATAAAACTCGCATAGATGTGGAATTTTAGGTTGGTGACAAGGTTCTTTTGCGTGTCTCGCCTACTAAGGGAATGATGAGATTTGGTAAGAAGGGCAATTTGAGCCGAAAATTCATTGGACTGTACGAGATTTTGGAGCGTATCAGAGAGGTAGCCTATCGACTTGACTTACTAGCTGACTTAGAGAGAGTTCATAATGTGTTTCACGTTTCTCAACTCAGAAAATCTATTAGTGACCCATCTCATGTTTTGGACCCTGAAACAATTGAGCTTGATGAGATAATGACTTATGAAGAGACTCCAGTACAAATTATAGACGATAAAGTACGTAAAACTCGTACATTAGAGACTCATATTGTCAAAGTTTTATGGAACAACAACAACGTAGAGGAGGCCACTTGGGAAGTTAAATCTGCTATGAGAGACATATACCCTAATTTTTTTACTTAAGGTAATTTTGCGCTTCGTGGATGTAATACCCCGTAATTTGATAAGTATTTATAAAAATAATTTATGTAATTCGAATAATTAATTAAAAAGCATTTATATAAATATTTGCAAATAAGACGATAACTAATAATAAAATAAGAGATGAGTCGGGTAATATTGACCAAGGGGTTGACTTACACGTGATAAAGGAGTTTGACTCGGGAATTTTAATAATAATAATAATAATAATAATAGTAATTACAATTACAAATAATACTAATAATAATCGTATTTGTATAATAGTAATAAATATGATAATTACATAGTTTCGTAATTGCTTCCTCATACCCTATGACCTACCTATATAAATAGACTTAGACTTTATTCATCATAAAGCATGAGTAATTCACCTAAGAGAAAAAGAGAAAGAAGAACTAGCTAGGAGACCGTCACAAAGGTTATTTTCTAATCGTCTCATAACATACTCGTTATAAGACTAATATAGGCATATAGCTTGTTAATTAGACCACCGTTGACTAACCCGAGACCATGAACTTGGCCGTGGACCACCAGGGAGTGACCGGACCCACCGTTGACCGCCATTGATCGTCGAGATAGGGGTGTTTGAAGGGAGTTTTTATGGGTGGTTTCTTATGTGGTTCTACACGTATTGTACGGTTTGGAACCGAAAACTGGGGCTTGACTGACCTGGGTTTGGGGTAGGGTGGTTCCTGGTGTTGGGTAAACATATGTTGTGATCAAGCGTGATGTTTTCCGTGGTGGTTGGCCGGAATCACGAGGGAATGTGTGGTTATTGTCTACACAATAGAATCGGGTTTATATCCCTTTAACGTGACTGTTTTGAGACCGGACTTGGGTGGCTGGGCTCGTGGTAGTTATTAGGTATTAGTGGTGGCAGTAGGATAGTCGGAGGTAGTGGTTTGCATAGGTGGCTGACCGGATTTCGCGAAAACAGGGGAATACAGGGGTTCGTGGGTTGTTGATTGAAACCGGGTAGATGAACGTGGGTTGTGGGTGTTTGAGTCTTGATTCGGGTTGGCAGTGGTTGTATGTGGTGTGAAGTCGGACTTGGGTTGTTCTGGGTGGTCGCCAGTGGTGTTTAGGGTGGTGCTCTCGCCGGAGTTTGTAACACTCGTGTTTGTTGTTGTTACTGGTTTACGGCGTGTGTTTATGGGGAGGTTGTGGCGGGGCTATGGGCTGGTGGTTTGGCCACAGTGCATGAGGTGTCAGGCGTGGTTATGGTGGCTGCCACGGCTGACCCGAGGTGCTTGATTGTGTCGGGTTTTGGTATGAAAACTGAGTGAAAGGAGGTGTTGGGGCTTGTGTTGATGACAGCTGATTGTATGTGTTGGTATTGGGCCGAGTGAATAAAGGTGTTGGGGTTGTGTTAAAGACGGGTTTTAAATATTTAAGTCATAAACTTATATAATTAGACAATTAATTATTTTGGGTCATGTCTAATATTGATACGAGTTTTTAAGACGGGTTTATTTGAGTTGTTTTTAAGACGGGTTTTGATTACTAATTTACGTAATAATATAATTATTATAGTTAATGAATAAATATGATAATTATTAATGAATTATAAATAAAGCATAAATAATTGATATTGGACAAATCATTATATGTTTAGGTGACGGGTTCGTGAAACGGATTTATTGAAGAATATTTTAGTTCATTGTGTAAATTGGAGTATTGCTGAAAAGGTAGGATAATCTACTCATATGACTGGTATTTGAATGTCTTGGTTTGTGCTGTGACATATGCCTTGTGTGACGATTTCTGATGATCATGATTTGAGTTGCATATGTTGAGTTGAATATTATTTTAAGATTATAATATTATTGTTGATTTGAATTATCATTGTTGAGTTGAGATACTATTGTTGAATTGAGTTGAGGTTGCATATATTGCATATATTGAGTTGGAAATGGAGTTGTGATTATTGGACTGCCCCAGGCTTAGTCTCTGGTGGATCACGTGAGTGATTGTGATCATTAGACTACCCCAGGCTTAGTCTCTGGTGGATAACGTGAATGGTTTATTGGACTGCCCCATGCTTAGTCTCTGGTGGATAACGTGTGTGATTAATTGGAAGGCCCCAGACTTAGTCTCTGGTGGATAACGTGGACAGTTGATGTCGAGATGTGACATGTGGACAGTTGAAATTGGAATGTGGCATATTGACGATTGTGAAATTATTATTGATTATTTATTATGAAGTATTTTATCCTACTCAACCTCGTGGTTGACAGTGTATTCGTGAACAGTTGTGATGAACCTTAATGAGGAGCAGATTTGACAGGTACTAAAGATTAGCTGACTTGAGAGTATTGGGACGTTCGCTCGACTTGGACCATAGTTCCTCTCTAGATTACTTAATTGACTTATACGACTTTATTTATGTAATTTCCGCTGCATAGTAAATTGAAATGTTAAGGTTTAAATTTAGTCAGTTGGCAATGTAATAAAACCGTTATTTCAGTTAAAGTTATTAAAGTACTTTGGTTAGTTTTAATTTGCATCATTTACCTCTGGCAACCGAGATGGTAACAGTCCTATTTATATGGAATATCTTGCTAAAGGCTCGTAAATAAATGGGAGTGTTAAAAAGTGGTATTAGAGCAAAACGATCCTCATGCCTAACCAATGAACAATAATGAACATAGGATGTGTCTAATAAAATGAACCCGGATAGGAACTGTTAGGTGCCCACTTAAGACTTGGGATGAGTTAGAGGCCCCTCACACCAAACTTCTGGCCCTTTTATTATCGAACCGGTTCCCTTGACAGATATTACAGAGTGTGGTAATTTAAAATGAATATTGTTTATTTTGTTGTAGGACTTTTGGTTGCCTTGTTTGAATATTGTTTTCATTGATGACTGAGGTTACGGGACGTAACCTTGATTTTAAGGAGAGTGGAATGGATGAAATAAAGATTTTATGTTGAATTGTTTTGATCAGGAGTATGAAAGTAATTATAAATTGATATTGATTATGTGGTTGGACGTTGTGTGATAGTAGTATCATGTCTAGTGATATGCGGTTATGTGAATCCCAAAGCCATGTTATTTACAATATATTATGAAATGATTAACACTTGTGATATGAATGCTTTAGAGTAGATACTAGTCGTGTGAGAAATTTTATTGACCAAGTTGTGTTGAGATAAGAGTAGGAGGGTGTTAATGAGGGCTAGTGACCTAGGAAAAAGGAACCTAGAGCTGAACTTTATTCTGTCAGATGTTACCCCTATTTGATTTGTTTATGTTTGACCTCTGTTTATCGTCTAAGGTTAAATTTTTTATGAGTGATAACCCAGTGAGTTAGCTTACCAATGTCGTTGGTCTCATGCTTAAAAGTTTTATGGTTTGGGAGAAATAAATAATTTAGTGGAGAGTGGTTAGAATGTTCCTGTACAGTTATGTTTTCGACAAACAATTTTGTAAAATTTCTCATTTAATACGTACTTAATATTTTTGCTTAATTCCAACTCCAGTGTTTAAAAGATTCAAATATGTTTCCAAATTGATAAGGAGAGTAGCAAGGTAAATTTTTGACAATTAATAGTGATGTTTATAAGTGGACCCAAGTTTTTGACAAATTGCTGATCAATTTCTGTTTCGACCCACTGAATTGTAAAAATCCTTATAAAATGATTATTCGAGATTTGGGCTTAATTCTTTTTCTCATGTTTTGAAAACTCATTATAATTTCTGAAAAGTATAAAAACTCAATGTATAATGTAACGGTTATTTATTGGTGATTTTTGAAAGTTACAGCTTGACTTTGATTTCCGAAAACGCGTGTTTTACCAAAAGTTAAATATAAATGTTTTATAAATTCTAAACCTATGATAATTGGGAGGTCAGAGTGATGATAGGAGGACTTAAGAAGAGGTAAAAAAGGATATAATTGACCACGTCTTTTTTTTGTAAGTATAGAATGATTAAAATGTTAGACCATCTTTCCTCGGGTAGTAGTAGTTCCGAAACTTCGGGACGAAGTTTATTTTTAGGGGGGTAAAATGTGACACCTCATGTTTTGAGTTTGTTTGGAGATACATTTCCGTGTTTAAACTTTATTTTGTGATGCACTCTGATAAGTTGATATAGCTTGATAATAATTAATGGTTAATCATGATGCAATGATCATAAGTTGGAATAGGTAATTGTTTATAAAGAATTTTATAGTATTCCTAGGCGAACTTCGGGACGAAGTTCATTTTAAGGGGGGAAGACTGTAATACCCCGTAATTTGATAAGTATTTATAAAAATAATTTATGTAATTCGAATAATTAATTAAAAAGCATTTATATTAATATTTGCAAATAAGACGATAACTAATAATAAAATAAGAGATGAGTCGGGTAATATTGACCGAGGGGTTGACTTACACGTGATAAAGGAGTTTGACTCGGGAATTTTAATAATAATAATAATAATATTATTATTATTATTATTGCGGAAAAATAAACACGTAATTCTAGAATAAAACTGCCTGGATATGTTTGTAATAGGTTCATTTGGGTAAAAACCTGTAATTTTTAAAACCTGAACCTGTTATAAAGATATCCAAATTGGAAGGTGTCAAACATACAAGGTCTAAAATAAATCTCATGAATGAAACATCGCTAAAGTCGCGAAACAAAGTTATACAAACCAAATATGAGAAAGGGAGACATATGTCCCTAAAAAGTATATGACATAAAAAGTATTTAAGGGTCACAATATAATAAAGTCAATCTAGGTTCCAAGGTTACTTTGCTCGCTAGCTCGTCCATGTACCCCATATATGCATCACCTACCTGTCATTCGCATTTTATACAAATACGAAAGCCACAGTCAGTGGGGAGTAACTCCGAGTTCTCCCAGCCACGAAATGTCATAATTAATATAACATGTAAACATAAGAATATGAATACGAATCACACAATGCCTTAGCATATAGATGCTAGACAGTCGTGCTTATCATGTGAACAACAATATAACAACACATAGTCCTAGCATGTGAATACTAGACCGACTCATACTACACTATCATGTGAATCACATAACATCCAGGAATCCAAACTCTATCAACCATAGCCGGCTTGCATCTCACCTTCTATGATTCATAGAATCACCATACAAGCAAGGGCAATATATCAAAAACACGCATAAGTTCTTAGCACCGTCAATAGTCACTCTGTAACTCGAGTCTATACCACGAGGTAGGGAAGGTAATCGAACCGGTATCTTGGCTCAGAGGTTCTATCAAAACATGGCCAAGACACAACACAACCCTAGCCTAAAATCTGCGCAGACCTAGACATGCGGATACACACCACCGCACCCAAGACCCATGATAAAACCACATGAGTACCCTAAGGAGTCCACCAAAGGGTTGGCTAGTACTTAAGCTGACCACTTACTATCAAAATAAGTAACGAGGTCATGCCCCAACTTGGATATAATCCCACCAAGTCAGGAACACAGAGGCTATCAAGCAGTGAACATATACTCGTCAAAGACTATAATGGCCTATCTGTGATGAAGGCCGAAATACTCACCTAGGACCTAGTCCCAGCTAGTCCCAGCTTGAATACTTTAGCCCACACCACACAATATAAGTAGGATACCCAATTCAGCTGACAATCCAACAATATCTCCAATATCAATAATAATCCAAATTCCAGCTAACCGTTAATTTCATAATTCATGAGAACAAGCTAAAATGGCAAAGAGGCAACAAGACTGAAGTATAAGGCAGCCAATTCATCCAACAATCAACATGTGAAATGATAATTACAAATATCAAGACATAACATAAAATTTTCAATAACAACCAATCTCACCTCAAAGACAAACCCTCGACCCGAGTCCCGCGACGGGTCATCGGTCAAATCGAGGCTGACCAGTTTAAACCTAGTTTGACCAAACTCGTTCGGTCAAACGGCCCATTTCGAGTCTTTGCCTACTTTGGCCCAAATCGAAAATTTATCACAATATAATTCTCATGCTATTTCTAATTTCTATCATGTGAGAAACGAAAGTAACACATTATCAATCACCTAAACACTTAACAAACAACAGGCACAACATTAACTACTTAATGTGACATTAATTCGTCGAGTAACTCGGAATAGTTACCTTACGCTAGCAAAGAGACAAGTAAGAACTTGAGAAAGCTTCTAAAACCCAAAATTACTCTTCATCTTCAACCACATATGAGCCACCTAAAATAATTATGTGAAAGGACGATATTAACGAATTATCTTTATATAAAATATGAGACGGAAATTAATTTAATTATATTTTAAATAAACCAAACTAGCGTCAAAACAATTTATAGACACGGCTCAAAAGTTATTATGATAACCTCAAACTCGGCCTAACCACCAACTACACATGGCCTCAAACTCGTGACTTAGCTAGGCCACGGCCAGGCCACAGCTAGGCCACTAGGAGTCCGACACGACCACCACCCGACTACCCATAGCTTCCCTTCACCCTACTTCATAACCTGACCCAAAAATCAGTCCAAAACAGAACCCAAAAGATGCCTAAGTTCGACCCCAACTCCAGTCCTCAAATGCAAAGTGAAAACCCACGATGACAGCTCTCGTCCCGCCCAAAAGCAGTACCAATCGTCCCCTTAAGACTCCATTCTCGCTCCTAAAAAAACAGTCTATGAGCCAACTAAGTCAGCATTTAAAACGGGTTTAGAGCGGAAATCCACAAGTATGAAGCAACTCAAAAACAGTCCCTAAAGACTACAAAAATCGCCCCAACACAGAGTCCAAATCAGTCCAAAACAATCTCTACATGTCAGTATACACCGTCTCAACTATAAAACACACCAATTATCACCCAAAACAATCCATACATGTCAGCATACACCGTCTTAAATATACCACTTACTAGCTAGCATCCCAAATGATCCCTAGAGGTCAGTATACACCGTCTCAATCATCTCCACATATCAGTATACACCGTCTCAACTATACAACGGACTAATTAACATCCATAATGATCCCTATATATAATTATACACCGTCTCAACTATAAAACAGACTAACCAGCATTCGAAATAAACATATTTTATAAGTAATATCGAATAATCTATAATTGTTACCTTTTTCCGATTGAACTAATCATTTATGACTAACAAATCTTCTACCAGACCGTCTATCTTAGCACCTACAACCGTCTTATAATAAATAAAGCTGAAAACTTAAATTGGGTTTGTAAAAATACGTAACGAAAATGAATTTTACTTACAACGGATTGACAGGAACGATGGGAGCAGCAATATGGAACGAAAATCATTGATAACGGATGACAAACGGAGTGGCAGGATCAATTTAAAAAAAAAAAAAAAATCAAACAGAACGAAAAGAAGAAAAAGGAAGGGAGAAGAAAGAATGTTGCGTGAGAAATGAGGGAGCAGCTTGCCTGCCTGCTATTTATTATACGTACGTTTCTTCGTCGTTAAGAAACTTCGATCGTTATTAAAACCGTTTCGAGTTAAATTTAACCGATTTAAGTAAAAGTTTCAGTAATAAAACGGAATCAATAATAAATAAATTTAATGAGTGAAAATAAAATAAACTCAGCTAGTTAACGTAAATAATAAGAAATCGGCTTGAAACGGAATTACTAGCGATTTTTACGAAACTAACGGATATTAATAAAAAAATTGCTAATTTAGTGAAATAGGCTCAAAATAGCTAATTGGACGGTTTTGTTCCCAAAATCCATCTCGGGTTCACTTAAAACAACTTTCATAAGGACTCGTAAAGAAACGAAAATTATTAAATAAATAAACTCGAACTAATTTCAATAAACTCGAACTAACTTTAAATAAACTTATTAATGATTATTAAAATTAACGTATCGAATTATGATGAAATTAATTAATTAGCTAAGCATATATATATATATAAATCGTTAAATGATGTAATTAAATTCAAAATAGCAATTAAAAGAATTTTATCCAACTTAATAAAATACGGGGTGTTACAATAATAATAATAATAATGATGATGATGATGATGATGATGATGATGATGATGATGATGATGATGATGAAAATAATAATAATAATAATAATAATAATACTAATATTAATAATAATAATAATAATAATAATAATAATAATAATAAAAATAATAATAATAATAATAATAATAGTAGTAGTAGTAATAGTAATAGTAATAGTAATAGTAATAGTAATTATAATTACAAATAATACTAATAATAATCGTATTTGTATAATAGTAATAAATATGATAATTACATAGTTTTCTAATTGCTTCCTCATACTCTATGACCTACCTATATAAATAGGCTTAGACTTTACTCATCATAAAACATGAGTAATTCACCTAATTGAAAAGGAGGATGAAGAACTAGCTAGGAGATCGTCACAAAGGTAATTTTCTAATCGTCTCATAACATACTCGTCTTAAGACTAATATAGCTTGTTAATTAGACCACCGTTGACTGACCCGAGACCATGAACTTGGCCGTAGACCACTAGGGAGTGACCGGACCCACCGTTGACCGCCATTGACCGTCGAGATAGGGGTGTTTAAAGGGAGTTTTTATGGGTGGTTGCTTATGTGGTTCTACACGTATTATACGGTTTCGAACCCAAAACTGAGGCTTGACTGACCTGGGTTTGGGGTAGGGTGGTTCCTGGTGTTGGGTAAACATATGTGGTGGTCAAGCGTGGTGTTTTTCGTGGTGGTTGGACGGAATTACGAGGGAGTGTGTGGTTATTGTCTACACAATAGAATCGGGTTTATATCCCTTTACAGTGATTGTTTTGAGACCGGACTTAGGTGGCTGGGCTCGTGGTAGTTAATAGGTATTAGTGGTGGCAGTAGGATAATCGGAGGTGGTGGTTTGCATAGGTGGCTGACCGAATTTCGCGAAAACAGGGGAATACAGGGGTTCGTGGGTTGTTGATTGAAACCATGTAGATGAACGCGGGTTGTGGGTGTTTGAGTCTTGACTCGGGTTGGAAGTGGTTGTAGGTGGTGTGAAGTCGGACTTGGGTTGTTCTGGGTGGTCGCCAGTGGTGTTTAGGGTGGTGCTCTTGCCGGAGTTTGTAACACTCGTGTTTGTTGTTGTTACTGGTTTACGGCGTGTGTTTATGTGGAGGTTGTGGCAGTGCTATGGGCTGGTGGTTGGGCCACAGTGCATGAGGTGCCAGGCGTGGTTATGGTGGCTGCCACGGCTGACTTGAGGTGCTTGATGGTGTCGGGTTTTGGTATGAAAACTGAGTGAAAGGATGTGTTGGGGCTTTTGTTGATGACGGCTGATTGTATGTGTTGGTATTGGGCCGAGTGAATAAAGGTGTTGGGGTTGTGTTGATGACGGGTTTTAAATATTTAAGTCGTAAACTTATATAATTAGACAATTAATTATTTTGGGCCATGTCTAATATTGATACGAGTTTTTAAGACGGGTTTACTTGAGTTGTTTTTAAGACGGGTTTTGATTACTAATTTACGTAATAATATAATTATTATAGTTAATGAATAAATATGATAAATATTAATGAATTATAAATAAAGCATAAATAATTGATATTGGACAAATCATTATTTGTTTAGGTGACGGGTTTGTGAAACAGATTTATTGAAGAATATTTTAGTTGATTGCGTAAATTGGAGTATTGTTGAAAAGGTAGGATAATCTACTCATATGACTGGCATTTGAATGTGTTGGTTTGTGCTGTGACATAAGCCTTGTGTGACGATTTCTGATGATCATGATTTGAGTTGCATATGTTGAGTTGAATTACAAGATTATAATATTATTGTTGATTTGAATTATCATTGTTGAGTTGAGATACTGTTGTTGAATTGAGTTGAGGTTGCATATATTGCATTTATTGAGTTGGAAGTGGAATTGTTATTATTGGACTGCCTCAGGCTTAGTCTCTGGGGGATCACGTGAGTGATTGTGATTATTGGACTGCCCCAGGCTTAGTCTCTCGTGGATAACGTGAATGGTTTATCGGAGTGCCCCAGGCTTAATATCTGGTGGATAACGTGCATGATTAATTGGAAGGCCCCAGGCTTAGTCTCTGGTGGATAACGTGGACAGTTGATGTCGAGATGTGACATGTGGATAGTTGAAATTGGAATGTGGCATATTGACGGTTGTGAAATTATTATTGATTATTTATTATGAAGTATTTTATCCTACTCAACCTCGTGTTTGACAGTGTATTCGTGAACACCTGTGATGAACCTTAATGGGGAGCAGATTTGACAGGTACTAAAGATTAGCTAACTTGGGAGCATTGGGACGTGAGCTCGACTTGGACCATAGTTGCTGTCTAGATCACTTAGTTGACTTATACGACTTTATTTATGTAATTTCCGCTGCGTAGTAAATTGAAATGTTAAGGTTTAAATTTAATCAGTTGGCAATGTAATAAAATCGTTATTTCAGTTAAAGTTATTAAAGTACTTTGGTTTGTTTTAATTTGTATCCTTTACCTCGGGCAACCGAGAGGGTAACAGTCCTATTTATTGGAAATGCCTTGCTAAAGGCTCCTAAATAAATGTCTTGTTTAAGATTTGCTGCTAAATAAATGAGTTCAGTTAGTATTCGCTTTTTGTTATGCATAATATTTGGTATACATTGTGTTTAATGCACAATACTTGCTATCTGACCTAACGTCATTGGTATGGTTATGCTACTCATTGGTGGAGTGGTTCGTTTGTGTATTGGTTGGTACTGACCGGTACGATTGTCTACTTCTGTGGTAGTTTGGTTGTTCACATTGAACATTTCCGAAAACTTTTATTTTTATTTATTTATTTACTCATTTTTTCCCAACTTCTGAATTATGGAACTTGGTCAAATGTGTTTGTGCTTTATAAAAAAATATATTTTTATCCGACATGCTCTTAGTTTAGTAGCTAGTGATACTTTTATCATGGAGTTTATGAAATATAAGAAGGTTGTGGCTTATGGTTGATTGGTAATATTTCCTGAAATTAGAAGATGTAAAATGGTGAGATTAAGATTTCATTAAGCTGACGTGTTCATTTTGGGAGTCTTCTAGATTGGTGAGATTAGTGGTGGATTTTCGAATATTTGTTTGATTTAGTGTAAGATTTAGTCTGTAATACCTCATTATTTTCCAGATTATTTATATGGGTTTATCTTCTTATTTCAGTCTGGAAAATTTTAATTGCCAATGGCTACGACAAATAAAATTATTTGAGTTTTCCAATATAGAGTATAAGAGTTTTAAATCGTTCGGAAGTGAGTTTTATTTTTAAAAGGAAAAAAAAAACATTAACAAAACCTTCATCTTAGTCGGTTAACTCATTCCTAAATTAAAACCCTTGTTACTTTTCCCTCATTCACACAACGCCCTCCTTCCTCTTATTTTGCCTTCATCTTTTTCAACTCATACTGATCTTGCGACACGCCTGAGTTAGCTGATAGCCACGACTCCTGATAATTCCTTATTTCCTCTGTTGCAAACTGCCAAATTGTAAGTATTTTATTTATCGTCGTTCTATTCATCAGTTTGGTAAATCGTTTTTTATATATAATATTTCACGATTTGTAAATTAAGATCGAGATTATAATGAGTTTTACATTTGTAATATTTGGGATAAGTTAGATCAGTATTGGGCAAGTGTATGAGAATTAGGATTCATTGACTTGGATCAAGAGTGTATGATTGACTGGTTGTGTTTTAGGAATTTCATCGTTGTTGTCGTACTGGTAGTCGTCATCATATGTTGCGGCGATATTGATGTGGTATATATTGAATAAGGTTTGCAGGGGACAACTTAGGGTGATTTACTTAAGATGGTCTTGTTGGATTATTGGCTTTTATCTAGTTGGTTGGCAATTTAGTTGGTGGGATCTTACTAAGTGTAATGAAATTAATACTTGGATGATTAATTTAGTGTAGCAGGCAATCTTTGATATTGGTCGTGCGCATTGTAGCCTGATAAGCTACTCTTGGTTATATTAGTATGATGGTGACGAACTGACGATGCAATGAAGTTAGCTTTGCTATGTAATCTTTACGTCTAAGCTTTTGTTGGTACATAGTGAATAAATCTTATGGTTCGGGGATGTGTTCTAGTGGTCGTTGGTCCTTTGACCTTGGCAAGGGCGAATGAATGAGAAATTTAAGAGGAGCTATGAGCTGGGTTATTCACAATATGAGCATAACCGGGCAAACTTAATAAACAATGAGTCTATATAGCAAAGTAGAGATTGTTTTTGTTGATGTGGAATGGTGTAATGATCGGGTAACTTTTATACTTGTAGCTTGCGGATTTAAAGAGAAAGAATTTTTGTATTAAGTTTAGCTGTGATTGGTCGCCTTTGAGGTAATGACTTTTATCCTTTTTAAAATTAAGAGCATGTTCGGTTTAACGTTTGAACAGTTTTTTATAATATTTTAACATTCATGGATTTCTACTTGTACTTCTAAATTTTGAATATTACACATTGGAATGGTTTCGGCTCATGCCACTTTAGAAAATTTGTTTTTCTTCTGGTCTAGAAGGTTAAGGTCGTCTTTGATGCTCCTGGGATTTTGTCCCGAAAATTTAACTCTTGGCCCGAGTTCATTTGGGTGGGGATTGTCCGGCCCCCACTCGCTAGGTAGTTAGACTTTCTCCTTTGGCGGTTCCATCTTATTGACTGTCCAAATGTGAGAGGTGCGCACTTTTATGAGTCTAACAAAGCACAGATGGTGCCTCTAGACCGTGTCAAGGGTAGGACCTTGGTATACAGGTGTAAAAGTTGTGGATTTTAAACGGTTTAATAATTGTTATTTGATTTACGACATTATTGGTTTTCGAATATAATTCTGTCTTACTTTAATTTTTTGGACCTCTGTAATTTTATAATATTGTTCTATAAATTTCTCATTTCTTCTTATTTTCTTAAAACTCAGCTTTGTTGACGTCCTTATGTTTTGGGTTGTTCCTCCACTGAAACCTGTACCTATTAATGTTTTGGGTACAGTTGATAGGTACAATTGAGATGCTCCTTGAGTGCATACTAGATCAGGGGAGTAGTAAGAGCGTGGAAGGATTTTGAATAAAGACTCCGCCTTAAATTATTTATAATTTTATAATATCGTTGGATTTGAATTTTATTTATTGTTTTAGATTTCGTAAGACTTAAGTCTTCCCCTGCAACGATTTAATTATTTGATAGAGTTTTGAGACATGTATTTTGGTTGTAAGGGTTCACTCTATATTTACCTTGCACTTTGGCATTTTCAGCTAAGTGTTAGTGACGGCCGTGAATTTTCCGTCTCTAGTTTATCGTTTTGGTCGTGAAAATTTAGGGCTGTTACAAATCTAGAGTAGTTAATCCTACTTATATGGTCACCCAATTGAACATCCACAAGAGGGTTTACACACAAGAGAATTAAGATCAATTCCAAACAAAAGAAGTCAAGATTAATCCTTTAGAAGGCTTTCCAACCAAGCAAGAACTAACTTGCAAATTCCACTCACAAAGATACAAACTTTAAACCAAATTCATAAAGATACAAGCTTGCTTCAAGGATTTCTAGAAATGTTAAGAACAAGACTAGAAATTGCAATAGTAAGATAAGATGAATGACATGCAAGGTTAGCTACTCCTAACACATTAACATCCAACATAAACATGAAATTCAGGGAATATGCAATAATTATTGAAGAAAGATTAAGAAATTCTTACAAAGCTTAAAGGAAAGTAGTAGCATAAATCCCAAATAAAGCTTACAACTTTGTATTCTTAATACCAAATTTCTACTCAACATACAAGTTTGATTATTGAATGATAGATAATAATCCCAGGTCTTCAAAACTATGCTATATATATGGCTGCACACTCTTCTAGGTTAAACCTTCTTTTGGCCTCAACGAGAAAACTTAAGATGGATGATTAGTTTTGAGAGCTGAGGAAACCGCAGGCTGTGTCAAAAGCCGCAGGCCTGTGTCATACAACGCATACTGCGCTACCAGACACAGACTGCATCCTGGTCTGATTTCTGCTCTCGGTTCTTCTTCTTTCATTAACTCCCACCACCACTTTAATTTCGTGCTAGTTCACCAAGGAGTGACATCCTCTATCCTAGTTAGCTTGGACACTGTCTTCATTGAGTGCTTGCTTGTTCCGGGGTGCATTGCTAGGGAATCCGAACTCTTTTCTCAACACCATGCTCCATATGAGCATTGAAACATATTAAACACAATAACCAACGGGACGGGAAGACTTGTTCAATATACTAACAAAATACCCTTAAATGAAACCAATTTAGTCCTAAGAACACCTTATTGATTCGACAATGTTTGACTCTATCAAACTCCCCCATACTTAGACTTTTACTCGTCCCGGGTAAAACTTAAGACAAGTAATTATCTAAGTCTATTGGTGAGTATAGGGATGGATGATCACTCTTCCCTCACTACAACCCTCTTATGTCTCCCTATTAAACAATCCACCAATAAAATGAAAATCTAGACTCCAATTTTTGACACACTCTCTTCTCTCACACCCCCTCCTTATATCACCCTCATTACAAGACACAACACAACTCCAACTCCGACTCATCACACAACTCCACTCTTCTTATATCTCCAAAGAAGTAGTAGTGGTCACTCTTTCCTTATCCCAAGGCAATAGCAAAGTGACCCATCAATCCTCCTATCAATCACACTCATCATCACCACTTATGACACCCCCTTATCACTCCATACAGTGCGAATTGTGCTACTTGGGTGGCCAAACTCCTTCAACATCAACAACTCAAGTAGCCAAATCAAAAATCCACCAATTTGAAACCAATTTTTGTGATCAAAGAAAAAGAAATTAAGTCATGAAGCTAGCCTCCTTCCAAGACCCTCCTTATTGCTCCCTTCCTATCCCTCCATCTTTTTGGTGTTGCACTTTCTCAATTTTTCGATTTTTTTTTTTTTTTTTTTTTTTGAAAATCTCTCATTTTGCCTAAGGTGCCCTTTCGGGTTTTCACCTTAGCTTTTGCTTTCCACTCATGGTGGCTCGCACTCGTTTCTTCATTTTGCCCGGAATGCCCTTTCGAGTTTTCATTTCTTCCTTGGCCAGCTTCCCAATCTTGCCTTAGGCGCCCACCCTTGTGGGTTTTCACCTAGCCGGAATTTTCGTTTTTTTTCATTGCATCAAAAACTAAGAAGATGTACATATATTACATTCATTTCTCTCCCCCACACTTGGACAACACATTGTCCTCAATGTGGAGGAGCACCATCACCTTTCATCTTTACTCATTGTAGTGTCTTTCGTTTTGGACTCTGAATTGTTGGTTTATTTGCTCTCGCCACTCATTTTGGGCATTCCACAGGGCTTGATTTTCTTCCCATTGCTTGGTTTGTTGTTGTTCCCAAGCAAGGGATTCTTCTTGTCTCTTTGCTATCTCCTCAAGCATTCTCGTTTGGGCCGACTCGGCCTCCGCTCCCAACCTTTTCTGACAATCAAACGCATTTTTCCATTGTTCCAAACTCTTCAATCTTGGACCATTTTGTTGTTGCCAAGTGTGAGAGCTCTCAACCCTTCCACTAATTTCTTGCAAGGTACCCCGGGTGTCCTCAAAATATTTAAACATTGATGTTGCCAAGGTTCAAAAGGTGGATTAATGGAACCCTCGGCTTCTTCCATAAGTGTATCGTGCACAAAAGTGGAGTGTACACCCGGGCGTTGGAAAGGAGTCTCTTCAATCCTCACTATCTCCCTTTCCCCTTCTTCTCTTTCACTTTCCCTTCTTTGTCTCACTTTACCCCTTCTCCTCTTCTCTTCATTATTTCAATGGAGTACTTAAGTAGAATACTCAGCTATATAACTACAAGCATGTAGTTCAAGTATCATGCTCTTTGTGGAAAATTGAAACATACCCACCTCATGTTTGCTGATGACTTACTTTTGTTTAGCAAAGGGGATGTGAAATCAATGATGGTACTGCTTAGATCCTTTGCCACTTTCACAGCTGCATCGGGTTTATAAATGAATTCAATGAAGTCCAATGCTTATTTCAATGGAGTGTCTGGTTCAATAAAAGAGGACATTCTTCAAGTGTCTGGATTCCTTGAAGGTAAATTACCTTTCAAATACTTAGGTGTCCCAATATCTGCTAGTAGACTTAAGGTTAATCAATATTTTGTTCTAACTGATAAGGTGCTGGAAAGAATTAGAGGTTTTGGGGTAAGAAAACTATCTTATACTGGAATACTTACCTTGGTCAACTCTGTACTTACTTCTTTATATACTTATTGGGCAAACATTTTTTGTAATTCCTAAAGTTGTCTTGAGGTGGATTGATTCCATTTGTAGAAATTTCCTTTGGGAGGGAAATGCTGAATATGTTAGATCTCCTTTGGTTAGTTGGGATAAAATTTGTACTCGTAAGGATAAGGGTGGCTTAAGAGTAAGGGATAGCGCACACTACAAGAATTCATGTTTCAGGCGACTTAAAATGGCGACTGATTAAAATAGTCGCCAAAGTGGCGACTGGAAAAAAATTCGGGCGAATTCCTCACTATTATTAGAGCGGGCGACTGATTTTCAGAAGTGGCGACTGAAATCAGTCGCCAAATTGGCGACTACCCACAATCGGTCGCCAAATCCGTCGCCCTTCTTTTTGTTTTGTTGAAAGCACGGGACTGTTTCTTTCCTCTCTCTTACATTACTAAAACACAAACACACATTTCATATATAAAACGATCGGCCACCACACAAAACTACACCGGATCTTCGACCACCACTGCGACCACCGTGAAATGCCGACAAGCTTTCCTTCTCCCTTATTTCCTTTAATCCTAACCTATTTGAAGGTATAATTTATTTGTTTAATTTTAGATTAACTTGTTATTGTAATTAGTATTAAGATGATTTGATATGTTTATATAAACATATGTGTTGATTATTAGGTTTTAAATGTAATTTAATTAGGTTTTGGTAAAATTGGGATTAAGGATTATGTAAATTGGGGGGTTTTGATAGTGATGATTATGGTTATAATAGTGTTGTTAGTATTGTTGATTTTGATTAATATTAGTTTCGTTAGTGTTGTTGATTTTGGTTATTGGTGATTTTGTTTAGTTAATTAGTATAATGTTAGTAAGGTGGAAGTTAGTATATAATGTTAGTAATGTTGAATATAGTAAGTTGGTATAAAGTTTGTATAGTTGAAGGTAGTAAATTATTATAATTAGTATGATGTGAACTATTCTTAAAGGTAGTAAATTAGTATAGTTAGTATAATTTTAGTTAATTAGTATAGTTGGAGTTAGTAATAAAGTATAATTAGTATAATGTTGTATGGATTATTGTTAAAAATGGTTCTATGTTTTATTGTTCAACCTATGGTTTATATATTATATAGATTAAAATGAAAAGATTGGAACGTGGATGGATGTACGAAAAAAGAGTAGATAAGAAGAGACATCCTACCACTAGATTTATAAAAGGGGGTTCGTAGATTTATTGAATTTGCTAAACAAAATGATGAATATGATTTGGTAGAAAATAAACTTAGATGTCCTTGTACTAAATGCAAAAACTTGAAATATCTACATGACATAGAGGTAGAAGAACATCTTTATACAAATGAGTTTTGTCCAAACTTTTACAATTGGATTTCTCATGGAGAAGCATATTCTCCCAAACAACCTCAAATTCAACAAAATGAGAACCCATATAGTGATATGGTTGTTGATGCCTTGGAGTCTAATATTTTCAATAATGACGATCATCTTGCAATGAATGAAGAAGAACCGCCAAATCCACAAGCAAAGGCCTTTTTTGACATGTTAAAAGCTTATGAACAATCATTATATGAAGGGAGCAAAATTTCATTGTTACAAGCCGCCTCTAGGATATTAACCTTGAAATTTGAGTTTAATATGCCATTTAATTCCGTTGATGGCATTGTTTCTTTTCTTGAGAATGATATCCCGAAAATAGCGTCATGACCCGAAGAGCCTACAATACCAAAAAAGTAGTTAAAGGTCTTCAACTTCCGCATCAAAAGATTGATGGATGTCCCGAAGGATGTATGCTCTTTTGGAAAGATGATGCTTTTCTTGTCAAGTGCAAGAAATGTCAAAGAGATAGATATGAGACAAGTGAGGGAGATATTGTTTTGAAGGGAAAAAAAGGAAAGAAGGGTAATAAAATAGGTGAAAAGAGTAGGAAACCAATATCAATAAACCCGCCATTAATTTACTTTCCTCTCGCTCCAAGACTTCAAAGAATGTATGCAACAAAAAATATTGCCGAACAAATGAGATGGCACAAGGAAAATCCTCGTACTCCGGGAAAGATGTGTCATCCGAGTGATGGGGAGGAATAGAAGGGTTTTGATACGATGTATCCTGATTTTGCCGATGAACCCCGCAATGTGCGACTTGGCTTGTGTACAGATGGGTTTTCTCCATTCGATCAGTTTGGTAAACCTTATTCATGTTGGCCCGTATTGGTCACTCCATACAACTTACCACCTTGGTTGTGCTTGAAAAAGCAATTTATCTTCTTGTCACTTATTGTTCCCGGTCCAAAGAAGCCAAAACGTCACTTAGATGTTTATTTATAACCATTGGTAGAAGAGTTGAAACATTTGTGGGAAGTTGGTGTGCAAACATATGATGTGTCCAAAAAGCAAAATTTCCGATTATGAGCTTCACTTTTATGGACAATAAATGATTTTACCGCTTATAAAATGTTATCTGGTTGGTCTACTGTTGGACAAAAGGCATGTCCTTGTTGCAAGGAAGAGAGTAAAGCATTTTATCTCCCTAATTTCAAGAAAATAAGTTGGTTTGAGTGTCATAGACACTTCTTATCGGAAAAACATGGACATAGGAGGAACAACAAAGCTTTCTTATAAGGTAAAGAGGTGCGTGACGATGCTCCGGATCGACTTCCTGGGGATGAGGTATGGGAGTTGATATATGATTTGCCAACTACTATTGATGGTACAAAAGAAGAGTTTTAAGAGTTGAAAAAAAAAGAATGGTTGGTTTTGTGGACATGGGCGCACCTGCAAGCCCGATCAATCTGCGGACATGCAGCGGTCTTTTGAAAGCCACGCTCGGCGGCGTAAAAATGCTTTCGACCGGATCGTTTTAGATCGGTCGGTTTCGTCTCGATAAGGGTCTCGAAACGATTAGAGATGTTCGGAGTCGCCACCAAGCATTTGTGGGATGCTTGGAACCCGTTTGAATCCACTTTATACCTCGGTTAAACGAAGCACAAAGCAGTGTTTGACATAGGTACTAAAGATAAGGAATCGTCCCTCTTTAGCATCCTATCTCTAGAATTACTCTCGTACGCCCTGGATAAGGTCGTACACTATCCAAAGTTTATGAGTAAGAGGTGAAGTTACGTATTGGGAAGCCCTTTAATCAGACACCCAATCCCGCCCGCGGTAGCGGCCTCTACTGATCGATCTTGGTTGGTTGAATGCAAAAGTTGATAAAACGGTTTAAATGCATGAATGCGCATCCAATAATTTAAACCTAACATGTGAGAGCTTTCTAAGTCGGTTGATTTAATCAAAGTATCAAGTATAAGATGTCGAGTTGGATTAGATTTATTTGCATGTGGAAACGGAAATTAAACATCCATTTATCGTATTAGGTTTATGGTGCGTAACGCAAATATGATTAGTCGTCTAATCAGTCCTATATCCGGGTTAACCGGAGTCGGGATCGTCCTAGACTAATGCTGAAAGGGGAACAGACCCTGCACCAGGCAACCATATGAGGCGCGAGCCTGTTGGCGATGCAAGGGGGTCTCCCCTCGTTTTGAAAATAGGAAAGAAATGGCATGTTTAGGCGCGGGTCAGTCAACGGTTTAAGACGCGTTCTGACCATTTGAAAAACGTTTATAAAGCGTGTTGAAAAATGGGTATTTGAACCCGTTTTGATTTGAAAGGTTTGTTTAGACCGTATTTGTTGATTTGAGGAACGAGACTCGAATAATCATCATTATTTTGATGATATTCGGTGTCGGGTTCAACTTGGCAAGCTTGACATGAATAGTTTTGAAAATAATTATGAACTAATTGTTTTAAGTTCATTTGAATATAATTAGTTAATACTCATCATCGTGTCGGGTTAAAATCCGACATGGTATGTAGAACGAAGGATGACTTTGTGTTGGTGACTAATATGTTTATTTTGGAAATGTAAAGAAATGATGAAAGGCTTTAAAATACCTCTCAAAATGTAAAGAAAAGAAATAAAAGGCTTTAAAATACCTTTTAAATGTTATTAACCAAATATTATCACCGGAACACGGACTAAACCGTCATGGTATTACGAACCAAGGGTGAAAAATGTTTTATGGTTAAAATTTGTAAAAATAAATAAAAGGGTTTGAAAACATTCGAAATGGTAAAAACCGATTACAAATATGAAAATAGATTAATGAGGAAGGACGAAAACAAACACGGTTGAGTTCTGACCTGGGCACCCCATTGAGGCGCGGGCCTCTGTGCAGGACAAGGGGCTTCTGCCTCAGGCCAAAACACAGTTTTGGCTCGTCTATCCTATGTTTTGGATCGTGTTATGCATGTTTTAGCATGTTATGGTCATAAAACAAGCAAAGACATGATAAAAGAAGGATTTTTACACCCTTATACTTACATGTTTGGTTATGGCGAGAAACCGACGTAAGTGTAACAACTCGTTTGGTCGGAAAAGACTCGGTTTAAAACCGTTTTGGTAAGTAAAAAGAGTGTTTTATTAAGATTAGTGATGGTGTAGTGGTCGAAATGGTCGGTCAAGTGATTTAATGCACGATGACGGTACCAAACAATGTGTAAGGCTTGTATTTACAATCGGTAGGTCGTAAATACGCGTCGGATTGTGACTTAAGAAGTCGAGTTGAGAATTTTAAGGGAGAAAAGAGGGGGCGTACACTCGCATAAGTTCTCAAATGGGGACATTTGAGGGGTATTTATAGGAAAATTAGTGGTTGTGTGAGTTTTGAGCGACGTGGCCACCTGGGCTGCTCAAAAAGGCGCGAGCGACGTCGCGTGTCTTCGAGTTGTCCTGTCGCTTTCACACAAGTGCAATCATGATTTGTTCTATCCTAGGAATTGTAGTCACATGTTTGGTACTTGACCATTCATAAATCCGGGAAATCTTAGTATAGAAGGTTTGAAATGGTTTGTTTTTTGTGGTTGACTCGGTTTGATTCGCTGTTGGAGTCGGGATTTGATTTTTTGAGTCGGTTTTTGGTGTGGTGTCGGTTTTGACTCTAGTTAGTGTCATTACGACCCCGTCGTCGTGCATTAAACACTCCAGGTACTTTTGAAAAGTTTTGAAATGTTTTATTTTCGAAAGCATTTTTTGTTTTCCGACGTAAAGTTGTACACAAACTGTCGATCAAACGCCGCGATTCCAAAACATGTTGTAGTCCGATAATCATCGGGTGTTTGTTGGAGTCTCAGCAGACACTGGGTATCTACAGAGC